>NC_082686.1:39562020-39862020 GCF_949987515.2 Delphinus delphis
TCCCGGCATTTGGTTTTTCTGGTGAATGTAGCCTCACTGCACAAGATTTTATGGATTTCAAGCCTGCCCTTACTATCCGTATTGTAATCTCCATTCTGGTTGACTGCCAGAGACAACAGTTCAGTTTAGTTATTTCAAAGTTTAATTTTCCTTCTAGCTTTGAATTTTCTGGCTGGAAAGTTATTGG
Source organism: Delphinus delphis (assembly GCF_949987515.2). Classification (NCBI taxonomy): domain Eukaryota; kingdom Metazoa; phylum Chordata; class Mammalia; order Artiodactyla; family Delphinidae; genus Delphinus; species Delphinus delphis. The sequence continues at coordinate 39,562,208 of NC_082686.1, forward strand.
GAGCATAAAGCTCTGGGGCACTTGAAGCTTCTAAGTCTCTACAGTCAAGTTACTTTGTGTAGTTTGGAATCAGAGGGGCTGTTCTCTCTCAAAGAAGTCCTGTATGAATTCTTATAAATCTACTTAAGTCCTTGCTTACAGTTGCAAGAAAATTATATCCTCCAACTTAAATAAGTGGACTGTGTATTGAAACTATTTAGAATGTAATTGTATGTTTTCCTCTTAATAAATCTAAACTTATGTTGGAACAGCAATGATATATGAGGCACTTAAAGCTGACTGTTAATACCACTTCCTGCATATTATTTTCAAATAAATACATGTTCATTTGCTAAGTGGATATTCTGCTTCATCAGCAAAGGATGCAACACGGATAGCAAAAGTCATTAGCATAATACAAATGCTTGCAAAACAACTTTGGAATGCCTAAACTAAAAACGTACACTACCAAGGACTTGGAAAGAATTTCAAGCTCCAAGGCCAAAGAATCTACTGCATATTAATCTTCTTTATCAAAAAGTTGATTTGGAGCACTAAAGACAGAAATAAGCCTATTGTGCAATAGCAAAAAAAAAAAAAATCTTGGGAGACAGCATGGTATGGTGGAAAGATGCTCTGCTGGGGAGCAGGGGATCCAGTGGTCCTAATTTTGTCACCAATTAGCTTTGAAATCTTTAGCCAGGCATTTCAGCCCTATAAACATGCATTTCCCCGTCTGTAAAAGGAGGGGTTGAAGTATGTTTTCCCAGGGTTTTTTCCTAACAAACAGAATCTCAGATTTTATGACCTAACCAAGGTGGCAGAGTCCAGAGAGAGTTCGAAAAACTCCTTACAAAGTTAGAACTGAAGTTCTGCCTCCCAAGACTTTTAATTCTCTTAAGTGAAAGCATGCATGCATATTCACCCAGCTGTCACCCTTGAAGAGAGCAGCGTCAATATGCTCTAACTTACATGAAGCCCAAAGTGTGATTGTTAAAAACTCCTATGCCCAATTAGAGAATGGGCGATTGTTCTCCTCTGCTTTCACCACCTCACCTAAGAACTCACCCAGTTCTGAAAGCTTTGCTTTAAGTATCTCCCTAATGTTAACATTATGAAAATATGGGGGGAGGGAGATTTTAGATGACAGATTGTCTGCATTTAAGATGAGGAATCTATGGGGTATGAAGGGAATTTATGATTGTTTCCCTCAATTTTTCCTGACACGTATTTTGAATTTTTTTTCTCTTTTTTTCCTACTGTCACTGTTGGGATACAAACGCATTCCTTTCTGTATACGTTCTGCAGTGTCATCATGCCTTTGGAGCACGTGCTGAGAGACTAAGTCGAGAGTTCTCCTGAGGAGTGGGTAGGGACTGATGCATTCAAGCAATGAAGAGATGGTGGGCACAGGGACCAGAGACCTTAGATCGCTTAGCAAATCCTGGCTCTATAAAGCACACTGTTAGATTTATGCACAGCCACGCAATTTCTAGGAATTAACGTCAGGGACTCTAAAACTGACTCTTTAGGTATATTTACATTTTACTTTTATTCACTTAGCCTACTGTATGCTTAAGTAACACACTGCAATGCAGCCTGATGTATACACAGTTCACTGTTTTTAAGGTACTAACCTATTACCCACCTATGATTTATAATATGTTCAATTAAAAAATGAAACAAAATTCCAAGTGCCTTTTACACTTGTAATTACACAAAATCACATTGTACTTTTAGGTGGAAAGCTGCGAATACATGTGCCTGGAGCATTAAGTTCTACTATTTAAAAAAGAACTTCTGGTGTCTAATCATGCATTAAGAGGAAAATATACCTATGTTTAAAATCTATCATAATAAACCACTATGAGATAATAATTTACAAGGACTATAGAGCTATATGGACTTGAGGAAAAAATCAGTTCAAAGATACACTACAATAATTGAAAATACAGAAGTGATACAAAACTTTAATGCTCTCTTTTCTAACATTTTCTAAATGACCATTAAACTTTGTAACTCTATCACTTTTTCTGCTTCCTGTCCTCCACAAGTCAATTTTTCAAATACAGTAGGACTCGTAGCCCTTGTTTTTGTCTCCCAGGCAAGATGCTATTAGGGGTCACTTCCCACGTACGGAGAAAACAATCTTCATGGATAATAATGATAAAACCTTATGGAATGCGAAAACAACCAAAATATGTATTCTCAGATGACTACGTTGGGGCCAAGTCAATATTAGTCCCACTTCACCCACGCACCACATAGTCTAAAAATGCTGTCAGCCTGATAAGAATTTCCTGATTTACTCTGTTTTCCAACAGAAAATATAGGGCATCAAAATAAACCCCTGACAGTAAAAGTACAGTAGTTACACTCCTGTCTTTTTATTTTGCTATAGCCAGTTATATAGTCAAATAGTTGCTTTACCTGACAAAAAAGCAATCTCCAACAAGCCAGTGTAGTAAAAGCAACATGAAAATTTCCAGCACACTTCTCAACTAAGTTCTTCAGTTCAACTCAGCCTAACATCTACTTAAACAATATCTACAGAAGCTCAAAGGATAGCAGAAATTGATCACTATTTACAAATAGGTGCCACTCATCGAGGTGGACGATTCAGGTGAAAAAGAAAAGCTCATTTTTTGGTTTGTTGACGGTCTTAGCAAAAGAATGCGATTTGGCAACTGAGTTTCGGGGCAACTGCAAAAGTTAGGTAAGGTATTGCAGTTATTTTTCATTGAAAGCTAAATTTCATGATTAGTTATTTATAATGTTTCTGATACCGGATTTTATTTTCTAGCTCAAAAAAGTATTCCAATCCTAACCCCCACTAGCGATTCGTATTTGAATGGAACTATTTTCACAACTCTGGAAAATAAAACCTTATTCACAACTATTCTGCTAAAGTTATTTTTGAAGGGGAAAAATACCTTTCTGAATGTTTAGTAAAGTTTGAGGCTGTTGCTCGTCCACATTCCAATTGATAATTTAAGGCCTCTACAGTCTCTGAGATGGAAGAAAGTAAAGAAGAAAAGGGTGGTTCATCTGGGACACAGTGTTCATAAAACACAGAAAATTGATATCCAGCGTCTCTTTGCATCACTTGCCTGACTTGGACTTAAATGGTTTCCTCCATTACTTATATCTTTTATATTAAAACCAAAGAAAAAGAACATAACCAAAATAAAATGTTTTAACCTGTCACCCTTGTTCACAAATTACAAAATGTTTTCCCATCCCCCTCCCTAAAAGTAATCTTGCTTTGAAATGCTGAAGATGATGAAGAAAAAAAAAAAAAAAATAGCTAGAAAGTGGGACTCCTTCCTCTTTTGCCCTAGTTGTCCTGGTTAAGCTCATACTGTTCAGCAGATAAATCTAGAGTACGTACTCTTCCGGAATCAGCTGAATTTCAGTCCCTAAATTCTAAACAGAAGTTATAATTTCTTTCCAAAGAGTAGCACAATAAATCTAGTAAAGAGACAGGGGTAGAGGAAATAAATTAAATGGCCAGATTAATTAAAGAGCCAAACCCTGAAGACCACAATAAAATATATGTTTTTTAAGAAACTAAAAAAAAAAAAATGTCAATCAATAAATTCTGTGGATGTTAGTTTCGGAACCATATCTAGATCCCTGATAGGTGTCCCTACCTCAGAGTATGTATATTTTTTTAAGTCTCACTAAATCAACCCACCCTAATTCCCAGAGTCTCAGGACCCTATTTTGGTACAGCCCCTGGCCACATGCTCACATATGTGTTTTAGGTAGCGCTAACTAAGCCTTGACACACTGCGGGCAAACAGGGAGGAACGTCCAGGGGTACCTAGTGCTTAATTCCCCAGAACCCCACTCTCCCTTCTAAAGGAACTTTATCATCTCCCTAGTTCCTGAATCCTTTTTATCCAACAGCATTCAGTCACTCTTGGCATGGCGGAGACCCAGCATCCAGTGACCCAAGGTTACCTCTTAGCTGGGAAAGGAGAGGGTTCTTCTGTCCAACAGACTGAACCATAACATCTCTGTGCTTTGATGGAATTAAAAATGAATGAGGAATTTGGGGAATAATCTCTGTCACCTAAGTATGGAAGATGACAGACTTTGCAGAGAACTTCTAGTAACATTGGACAGATATTACACAAGACCCATGTTCCACCATAAAAATTCCAGAAAAGTCATTCCATGGGCTCACTGTCCAGGTAGCCTCCCCTACGTCAGTGACACATTTCATCCTCCTAATCAAGAAAACCCTGAAACACTCCACCGTTTCAAAGGAAACAAAATATTTGGTTTAAAGGAAGTTTACTCACATACTCCTAAGACAGATGCCCTTGGTGAGCTTCAGAGAACTGAGCCCTAAGAGCTAGGGTGGCTATGAGGAATAGCTTCTGAGCCGGTGACAAGAGCTCACTGAAGCCCCCAGCCAGGTAATGCCTCGCTTGGAATCCCCACCCGTCCACCTGGCAGCTCGTCCTTCCCGAAGCCTCGTCTCTTCTCTTCTGATGGCTTTCTGTTCAAGGGCGCTCCCGCAAGTCTCAAAGCATCCTCCGCGCCACCCGTCCCAGAGGGACGTCTTGGGAGCCCCAGACCGATACTCTCGCTGCCCCTCGCCCCCGCCCCCGGCAGGCTGCCCGGTCGGTGACTCACCTGCTGGCCAGGTTGGGGCGCCGGGTGGTAATAGGCTGTGGGGCAGGTTGCAGCTGCCACGGGGTTGGGCAGATACTGGGGCGCTCCATACGGCTGGGGGTGATACATCACCTCCGCACAACTCATGGCAGCCGGGGCAGCGGCGGCCCCGGAGCTGCGGCCGCTGCTCTACGCGCTCGTGCGACAGGCGCCGCCGCAGCTGCCGCCTCTGTCGCAGCCCCAGCTGCTACTGTGGCGAAGGCGGGTCCTCGGCGGCCGTGGGCTCCGCGCGGGGCGCGGGCTCGGGAGGGGTTGGCAATCGGCGGTGGCCCATGCGCGGGCACCCTCATCTTCAGCCCCTCCGGGTGTCCCCTGGCCTGCGCTTATATAGCGACTCGGGGACGCATTGGCCCGCCGCGCGGCGGGAGCATGGCAGTGCGGGGCGAGGGCGAGGGCGAGCGCAGCGGCGCCCACGGCAGCGCCAGCCGCAGCCGCAGCCCCGGCCGGGGTCGGACAGACCTGGGGAACCGGGCTCTGGTTTGCATATACACGATGCACGCCCGGGGCTCGTCCTATCACCGGCGCTCCCGGCTGGGCGAGGACCGGGAGGCGGGGGCAGAGTGAGGGGGCCGGCAGGAGAGGAGGGGGAGCATCTCGCCTCTCCCGGCTCTGACGCGGAGCTCCGCGAAGTTCCTCCAACTCGGTCGGTGGCGGGCCGGTCGCCCAGCAGGGGGACCCCGGGGAGGGCCGGCCGCGGATTGGAGAGAAGTTGCAGGCTCTCTCCGCCTCCCGGCAGTGGGGTGGTGGTGGGAGGGAAGGAATGGTATGAGAGAGGTTCCACGCCCTGAAAGCTCCGCGGGTTCCCACCCCATCTCCTGTCACCTGGGCGCTGGGGCGAGGGCTTCCCAGCCCCAAGGAGCTTTTACAAGGAACACCAAACTAGAAGCCAAGGGTACAGGAAGGCCAAGTGCACTAGGAGGTAAAACAGAGCAGGCGCAAAATGAGCTGGAATTGGTTCCTACATTTAATATAACCGTAAGTGAAAGTTAACTTCATTGCAAGCGCGCACGTGCCAAGAATGCGACGCGGTTTTCCGTAAGCAATCTCCGCTTTAAGTTAACACCTTCATGGTATGACCCCCTTGCGGGACGTCAACCTCTTCTGGCTTTCTCAGCCCGGTTTCCATAGAGCAACAGTGACAGTCGATTAAACCCATCCAGCTATTATTTAAACGTTTATTTGCACGTGGTTTACAATCCTCTCGGAAATGAAAAGTTCGTTCCTAGGAATATAGTTGTATTTCAATATAATGAGGTAAAGCAGAAAAGATTTATACTTACTTTATAAATAAGCAAACTCTCTGACCAAGTGTATCTCTCCCCCTATATATGACACAGAACAATCTCTTTTGTTTTCACAGAGACTATCCTTCGAGAAGTTAATCTAGATGTTAAACGTTCTGATGTTGTTAATGGACAGGCTTGCGTTCCCCCTAAAATTCACGTGTTGAAGCCAAACCCCCATTGAGACTGTATTTGGAGACAAAACCTATCAGAAGGTAATTAAGGTTAAATGAGGTCATAAAGATGGGGCCCTAATCTAGGACTGGTGTCTTTGAGGAAGAGATGCCACAGATCTGTCTGCTTTGGCACAGAGGAAAAGCCTTGTGACACCCAGTGAGAAGCCTCGGTCTACAAGCCAGGAAGAGAGGCCTCACCAGAAATTAACTCTGAGGGTACTTTGATCTTGGATTTTTAGCCTCCAAAACTGTGACAAAATAATTTCTGTGTTTAAGCCACCCAGCCTGTGGTATTTTGTTATGGCGGCCCTAGCAGACTAACGCAGATGTACAGTACTAATATATTGTTTGTATTGTTAATCTTTATATGAATGTGTATGTGGCTATGTATAACCACACAGACACACAAATATATAAATGCATATACGCTCACACATGCCCTCACTCATACACTCAAATATACAAACCATAGTAATTGGATAGGAACTCTTGGCTACTCACAGCAGCTCCTATTCACTCACTCATTCTTTCATCCACTGAAAATTAAAAAAAAATATTTATTAAGAGCTTTCACAGTTTAGACTTTGTACTCTTTGTAATGGAGGAGTATTCCAATCAGTAAGAGACATACAAGTTTATTTAAAATGATTTTTACTGCCTTTTCACAAGTTGACAACCACTGGTCATACTCATCTTCTGTGTTCCAGATTCGTCTATTCTGTTTCTGTCTGGATGGCTCCACAAAGATATTCATTAGGAACCTCAGTCGTAGTAGCACTAATATTTTCCCCAGAGCCCCAACCCGATCCTCCTCTTTTAATCCCCATTTCAGGTATTGAAACTCCCACCCTAGTTGATGAGCTGGAAATCTGGGAATCATCTAACATCACAGTCCCCACATTTGGTCTTGGAGTCCATTTCATCCACACTTTTACCTTTCTAGTGACTCCACTCATCTCCTTATCTCTGCTGCTATGATCCTTAGTTCACTCAGCATCTCTCACCCAGAATCCCGCAGAGGCACCTACCTGATTTCCAGGCCCCAAGTTCAACCCTCTTCTGATCCATTTTTCACGATTTGTCCTCCTATTCTTTTCCAGCCCAGCCCCTGCAAATCCAACAAAGTAAAGATGCTTGACCCACTTTTAAGAACAATTTCCCAGCAGCTCTCCACAGTCCCAACTCTTTAACATTCAAATTTTGGCCCCTACCTATGTCACCATCTCCTCCAACTGTCCATTCAGCCATTTGAATTGAGACCTCCCTTTCTAGGAAGAAGTGTGGTCGCTTAACACCACTAACTTCATCTTCAGATAATTTAATATATCTGTAACTGATTTTTTTTTGTACAATTATGTGCTCAATATGTCTCCTCCACTAGACAACTGCTGAGACCATTTATATCTTGTACATCTAACATTTAAGAGGTGTTCAGGCTATATTTGTTGACTTAGAAAATAAAGGCAGAACTAGATCCAACATGTTCATACCCCAATTTCTGTATCTTCCCTGTGCCCCGTAGATCCTCTATCTAGTATGCTGCAAATATTGACTGTATGACAAAGACGTAGTTCTCAGATCCTAGTAAGTCATGGACTCAAAAGTCTGGAAGTATTTGGCAAAATCTTTCTATAATGCAATATCTTTGTTTTGATACCTCCCTTCATTTCCACATTGCAGCGATGGAAGAAAATGAGAAAATGAAGATAAATTCTGCCCAGACAGAATTAGAATCTAGAAGAAGCATAGACAGAACAGAAGGAGAAAATAACCCGTCAAAGGGTGGAGTCTTTGTTTGCTCATTAATAAAAAGTAGGATCATTCCTGTTAAGGAGAGCTAATTTGGAGTTCTGATAGGAGAACAGATGTGCCTTACTTCCCCCCGGTAGATATTTAGGGTTTTAGAATAGAAAAGAATCACAAAGATCACCTAGTCTAAAACATCTTCTTTCAAAGGTAAGCAAACAAGTGGTCAGATTAAAATCTCCTAGGGAAATGGAGGCAGAACTAAAACCAAAGTGTCCAGGTCTCTGGACTCTTAGTTCAGTTCTTTATCACCCACAGTAATATTTATAAACAAACACATATGTAAATCTACATGCATGCATACATTATATGTGGGTGTGCGTACGTGTACCTATTCGTGCATATCCATCTATGCATATAAGAAGAGGTTTTAGATGAGATTATCCTTTGGCGAACCTTGAGTTGTGGAAAAGGAGTGAGGGGAAATGTGGGCCGATTATATTTGACAATAATGAGTCACCCACACCAGAGAATTTGATCTAACCACTAGTGTACTCATTTTCATATCTGTCATGCAGAGGTGGGTGTCACAATTACTTGGAATAACTCAGTGATGGGATGGAACTTGATAATTTGCACTTCTGAGCTCAAGTTCCTCAAAAATTACTCATTTACCTTCTTTTTCTTCTCTCAGTCTCCACCACTGATCTTCTGGTTGAGCGATGTGGAACTCAAGCCTACCCATCCAGTGTTTATCCTCCTACTCTTTTCTATCCCAGCCACCGTAGTTTTAATAGAATACTTAGATGACCTTAAATGTTCCCAACTCTTCTGAGTCAGAAGTTTACAGTCATTATATTTTTGGGCTCACCCACCAACTTTCCCAGAATATTTCCAAATTTTCCAGCTGGAATTTAGTGGGGTGAACTCCCCAGGCCAGGTTTTTTTGTTTTTTTGTTTTTGTTTTTGTTTGTTTGTTTTTGCGGTACGCGGGCCTCTCACTGTTGTGGCCTCTCCCATTGCGGAACACAGGCTCCAGACACGCAGGCTCAGCGACCATGGCTCATGGGCCCAGCCGCTCTGCGGCATGTGGGATCTTCCCGGACCGGGGCATGAACCTGTGTCCCCTACATCAGCAGACGGACTCTCAACCACTGCACCACCAGGGAAGCCCCCCAGGCCAGTTTTATTTGGAGGGGTAACTTGAAGTAGGTTTTCCCAATATTTCTTGGGGTAAGATAGGGCAAAGAGGGGGGCAGCTTTTTGTTTTTGAGAGATGACAACCATGCTTTTCTTTAACTTAGGGTCTTAGTGTAAGAGAACACATGGAACCTGCAGTGCCTGTGTTGGACATCTCAGCATGTGTATCCAAACTCTCTTCCCAGGCCACCAAACAGCTGATTCTTGGCCAGCACTCTGACCAGCTGATAACGCAGCCTGCTCTAGGAATTACCGCTCTGAGCAAGTGGACTTGGTTCATCTGCTCAGAAAATTCCCAAGTCTTGAGTACATACACATGGTTGTTGTAGGCAGAATAATGCCTGTGAATATGTTTATCGTATAGCAAAAGAGAGTTAACATTGCAGATGGAATTAAGGCTACTAATGAGTAGATTTTAAGATAGAAAAATTATCCCCGATTATCTGGGTGAGCCCAGTGTGTGTAATCGCAAGGGTCCTTTTAAGAGGGGAGACAGGAAGCAGAAGAGTCAGTGTCATATTGATGTGAAGTGAAAACGACTCTCCAGCCATCACTGACTTGGAAGATGGAAAGGAACCACAAGCCAAGAAGTACAGGCAGCCTCTAGAAGCTAGAAAACGCACGGAGTGGGCTCACCTAGAACCTCCAGAAGGAATGCAGCCCGGCCAACAAAACCATTTTGGACTTCAGACCTCCAAAACTGTAAGATAATAAATTTGCATCGCTTTAAGTCATTGAGTTTGTGGTGACTTGTTATAGCAGCAATAGGAAACGAATCAACAATTTAGTGGGGGAAGGGGTGCCAGAAGGGAGAACTTGGGTGAGCATGTCCCCCTTTGCCCTACAGATTCCTTGGAGGAGAGGCACAATAGGAAGAGAACCAGTGAGAGGTTCTCTGAAGCTCAGGGGCCAGGGAGGGACTCTGGCTGCCTGGATCTAAGAGTGGTTCTAATAATACTAATGGAATAGACGGAAAAACAGAAGGTCAAAACTCACATGCAAAGCAGTAAAACCACTTTTGGCAGTTGTCATTTAGGATCACCTGCCTTCAGTGGGCCCTCCTCAATGCCCAGCAACTTTACTGTGTTCCTCTGGCATGCTTACCCCCATCCTCTTGTGACTACTGTCTCCTGTCTTCTCCACCATTCTCAAATCCTGCAAAACCACACTCTCCACTTTCTACTTTTCTACTCACTCTTCCACCCATGTGCAATCAGATTTCTGCCTCATCACCCCACCAAAATGTATTAAGGTCACCAGTAATGGTCATGTTAACAAGTTCAAAGTCTGTCTTTAACTTCATCCTAACTGATGCTTTGTAAATTCTGACACTGTGGATTAATCCCTCCTTCAAATTACCTCTTCTCTTGACATCCTATCATGACGTCCCTCTTTGCTAATCTGTCTCCTTACACTTTGGCTACGCTTTCTCAGTTTCCTTTATCAAATCCCCCTCTACTTAAACTCTAAATATAGAGCTCCTTAGTCTTTTCCTGGGCCTTTTTCTCATCTTACTCTATCCTCTCATCCTAAGAGATCTCATCCATCTTCACATCACTTCTATATGCAAGTCATTTACAAAAATTAGCATCCAGCCCAGAGTCCAAGACTTACAGATTGGAGATATATCTTATATGAGGTCCTAAAGTTAATAAATAAAGCAAATGAAACCACGCATGGTCCAAATTATTATTGACAATTTCTTCAAAGCCCCACAATGAACTGGATCACATATACTGTGTCTCAGTAAGTGCGACACAGACAATTTAACCTCCAGCATTGAAAAGACTGCCTTTTCTTGGGTTGACAACCAGGTGAAAAATTGGTCCATGTTTCGGAGCCATATCTTCTTTTAAAATACACTAATCTTCAAATGCTAAAATCATACTCAAATTGGCAAGATATATGCATAATGTAAGAGGGTCATGTGGGGATTTAGACTCAAGGAATAATAGATTCATATCTCCCATCTTACTCTTAACTCTGGGCTAGTTCTACTAAGTTTTATCACACTGGTGAAGACAATGCTTCTTTATCATAAATTTTCTCTTCCCCTCTCTTTCTCTTTCTCTCTGTTTCTCTTCTCTCTCTGCCTCTGCCAGCTTACCTCCACAGCCTCCTATCCATTTTCTCCTGTCCACTCTGCAAATTTGTTCCAGCACATGTCATGCATCCACTTGCTTCAGTCCAATGAACCCTCTTCCTCAGTCTTTGCATGCACTATTTACTTGGAAAATTCTTCCCCCTACTTGGTCTGTTTACTGTCTTAGGGCTCAGCTTAAACATGTTTCCTCAAAGACACTTTCAAATTTAAAGTACACCCCAATTCTGCCCCCACTACTCTCTCAAAAACATCCTGACCACACCCCCTTCCTAGTATTAATCCTATCTTGAAATACAGGCTTTTTCTTAACCTTTTATTTCTGTCTCCTCATTATGATCCATGAAGGGATAAAGTATATATGTTTTATTCATACTCATTACTATATCATACTTATTCAATGAAGTAATGATTTTATGCTTTATTAAAGGATAATTTCCTTTTGGGTTCAACATGGTCACAGTTGTAGGGATAGGCTTTGTTTAAAGGTAGATGTTTCGCCGCCCAAAATGTAGGTTATAGACTTGTTAGATGATTTCAAACATGTGTCTTATGAGAGGATGAAGAATAATGAAGGAGGGTAAAATGGATCCGGTGTTTATGATTTTTCTGTTTTCATGGGCAAGATGATGATAAAGGGAACTCACATTTTATGAGCATCTGCAATGGACCAGGCATTTACACTGATTCCTTTTCTCTCACTCATTTAATTTTCACAATAATCCCATGAAGTAGTTGGTATTACCATTTTAGATATGAAAAAGATAAGGGTCAGAGAAATTAAATATTTTAAAGATCACCTAGCTGGTGAGTGGCTGAGCCAGGATTTGACCCCAGGTCTGATTCCAAAACACTTGTATTTTTTAAAAAAGTATTATTATACCATATATTATATAATAATTACTGAGCACTAAGTCTAATGAAATGGCCTACGTATATATTTAACTTCATGTGTTCGTGTGAAAGAGTTAAAAATATAGTTTCACCAAGGAATTGATAAGCCTCATAAAAATTTCTTAGATCAATTATTTGTCTAGTGGGTCAATTTAATTAAAATTTCCTGCTGAGCCTAAGTTTCTGGCTTTAAGAACTAGTTTGGAAAGAAGTGGATAGGGAGCTCCTGAAAATTCTCAAGTTCAGTGGAAAAACTGATTGCTAGGGATCACAGAAGTAGCTTCAAAATTTTCTCTTTGGGTAGAATTGAGAAGTTCTTTTCTCAAAAGTACTTCTATGTTTAATTTTTTCTCTTCTATTAGGTTCCTTTCATAATCTATTAAAAATTGAATAGCATCCGATTTGTGGTTAACAGAGGCAGGGGTTGTGGTAGGTGGGATTAGATGAAGGTGGTCAAAAGGTACAAACTCCCAGTTATAAGATAATTAAGTACTAGCAATGTAATGTACAACGTTCTAAAGATGATTGACACTGTTGTACAATATCTATGAAAGTTGTTAAGATAGTAAATCCTAAGAGGTCTTATCACAAGGAAAGCATTTTTTTCCAATTTCTTTAATGCCGTACCTATATGAGATCATGGATGTTCACTAAACCTACCGTGGTAATTCTTTCATGCTGTACGTAAGTCATATCATTACATTGTACACTTTAAACTTATACAGTTTTTTAATCATTTTTTAAATTGAAGTATAGTTAATTTACAATGTTGTGCTAGTTTCAGGTGTACAGTAAAGTGATTCAGTTTTATATATATATATATATATATATATATATATATATTACTTTTTTACATTCATTACAAAACATTGAGTATGGTTCCCTGTGCTATACAGTAGGTCCTTTTTGTTGGTTATCTAATTTTATATATAGTAGTGTGTATATTTTAATCCCAAACTCCTAATTTATTCCTGCCCCCTCCCCTTTGGTAAACATAAGGTTGTTTCCTATGTCTTTGAGTCTATTTTTCACATATGAGTGATATCATATGATATTTGTCTTTCTCAGATATTTGTCTGACTTCACTTAATATGATTATCTCTAGGTCTATCCATGTGGCTGCAAATGGCATTATTTCATTCTTTTTTATGGCTGCATAATATTCCATTGTGTATATATACCACATCATTTTTTATCTATTCGTCTGTCGATAGACACTTAGGTTGCTACCACATCTTGGCTACTGCAAATAGTGCTGCTATGAATATTGGTGTGCATGTATCCTTTCAGATTAGCATTTTCTCTGGATATATGCCCAGGAATGGGATTGCAGAATCTATTTTTACTTTTTTAGGGAACATCCATAATGTTCTCCACAGTGGCTGCACTAATTTACATTCCCACCAACAGTGTAGGAGGGTTCCTTTTTCTCAAAACTTATACAGTTTTATGTCAATTATATTTCAATAAAACTGGAGAAAAAAATTGAATAGCTTTTGATATTACCAGAAATGTGGCCTTAGTTTCAGGAAACAGAGACTTTGAATGGAATAAGGTAGAGTGGCCAGAGTAGGCAGGTGGACAGGACAGCAAGCCGTGTAGAGGACAGTGATTAGGGAAGTTACCAGGTGGTTGAGCTCTTTACCAAGAGGGCAGGGGCTGGCTGTGCTGTGGGGTGACTAGTAAAATCAGAGTCAAAAGTGTCCTTCAGGGCTTCCCTGGTGGCGCAGTGGTTGACAGTCCACCTGCCGATGCAGGGGACACGGGTTCATGCCCCGGTCCGGGAAGATCCCACATGCCGTGGAGCGGCTGGGCCCGTGAGCCATGGCCGCTGAGCCTGCGTGTCCGGAGCCTGTGCTCCGCAATGGGAGAGGCCACAACAGTGAGAGGCCCGCGTACCGAAAAAAAAAAAAAAAAAAATGGGTCCTTCAGATATTCACATGAAGAATGAAAAGAGCACAAACCTTAGCTCCAGACAAAACTCTGAACTTCAGTGTTCTCATGTCTAAGTGGAGATAGTTATATTTATAAGGTTTCTGTGAGGATTAATAAATAATACACGTAAAGCTCATAGGGGAGAACCTGACCCATGCTGAACTTCAAAATGTTCGTTTATTTCCCTATCACAAACCTCCCTCAGCAAGTTGTGAAACAGACAAACTTCATACTGTATATGGAACAAGACCTATCATAAAATAACTAAATACTTTAAAAAAAAACATAATTTGGGGGTCTTTTTAAGAGCTCTGTTCTAAAAACGCACAAGCCAAACATCCAGTCCTGTGAATTCAAGGACAGTCTAGGGCACACGACACGTGAGAGCTGTGCATGGCGCATGCCTGTTGTGTTTTGCATTATTCTATTCTCTTCAGCCTGGTGAGATTTAATGGGTAAGCTTATAAGAGTCAGCATGTTCTCCCTGCAGAATGTTTTAAAAACATTCATGCAAGAATTTCTTAGGCAGGGTTTTTTTACAGAGATATTATTTGTACTCTGATTCAAGACGCTATTTTTTTTCCTGATGATTTTCAACATCTAGTAACGTGCCACTTCTCTGTCTTATTTACTTCTCTTATGATGTGTTTAGGTCAGAGCACATGGTGCTCATTACAAGCTGAAGATCTCATGTAAAGACTCCGAGGATGAAATTTCCTCTATTTACAATTTAATAAGGAGGCTAGTCTTAATCCTCCTAGTTTGATTTGTTTAATAAAAAGTGAGACTTTAAGTATCTCCAGTGGACCCAGCAGAGACATACAGCAAATAACATCACCTGCTTCACCAATTTCTCACTCATTGGAGGTTCATCGCAACTCTCTCTCTTAGTACCTCTGTTTACTATTAGAATATATTCCCGAAACAGTCAGCATGCTCTTTCTGTAGAGTCTTGAATTTTTTCTCCTCTAGTAATTTTGGCTGGAATTATAAGATTTTATAGTACTCTTTATTTATATATTTTATAAAGATTTAATAATAAAGGAATCCAAGTTGGGAAACAGTGAGATGAGATGAAGAGATACCAAGACACTTTTAGCCTGCATCAACAAATCAGCACAGAGTATGTACTTCACCGAGAAATAGGATCATTTGTTCTCGTGGAAGATAATGACAAACCATTAGTTCAATGTGTACTTTGAGTTGGTTGTTTGTTGCTTTGCTAGCTTTCCTGGTAGTAATGGCTGATCTGGGCTAATCTAACTACATTCTCTCTGTCAGCCTCTGACAAGTGGAATATATTCACATGACGTCTGGCCTGGTATGGGTGCAGCTCCGTCCTTGGAATGGAACAAAGCTAAATAGGCCAGGAGGGACTAAAGCCTTGATCTTGGCATCATTAGCACTGTGTTCTAACCCACCGGGCTAATAACCCACAGACAAAGACCAAATGGACTAATAAATCCCAGCAGCCAGCATAATCTGGTTTGAATTTGTTTCTCATTTTTAATACATTAGTTTTCTAATTTTATTTAAGTATTTTAGGGTAAATGAAGCCAAAGTCCCATGTTGCTATCATTCAGAAGAGAGACGGCAGAGAGGAAACGCTGTGTCCCACCACTTCCCACAAACACTGGGCACAAAGGGACACTGTAGGCTGCACTCTCCCTTGGACAAGAGGTGTAAACCTGGAAGACTGAGGGCGAATCATGATTTTTATAGGTAATTTTTTCTTAATAAGCACAAAAGAGTCTTTGTATTTAAGGAAAACTTTTTGGACCACATTGAAGGCCAATAGCTTTTATGAAACAAAAAAATTACTCCTCTGTTTTGTTGCTTGTTTTTTGCCAGATTGTCATGCATTGTGTTTGTTCCATGTGTCCAAAGATATGCATACATCTTCAAGTCCTAAAAGTAATTTAGTTGCATCCCAGCTGCCCACTTCTTTCTTATTGTATAGATAGGTCACTGGAGAGGTTGTCTTCACATTATTGTCCCTGTGGCTACGGATGCCTGGAATATATTCAAAATCCCTCCTACTTCCAAGGCACACTATAAGCAGCACTTATTTTAGGAAGCATATCTTAACATTTGAAAATTCCTTTATACTATTAAAATTTGTGTTGCCTGCACCTTATATTTGGTGACTGGATTATATGCAATTATTATTGTTGTTCTTTATTTTGCTCTGATCATTTCAATGATCATAACTGCCTCCCTCATGAAAAGATTCAAAAGACAAATTCCATGAGGGAAGAGGAAGAGTTAGATATTTCTTTGGTGGTTCGCACAGCACGAAAAGTGGGTACAGTGTAACCCTGCTTAGGTTAATTTGAATTGAATGACTGTTGCTGTGATCAGAGAATGTTGTGGATGGTCGATATATAAATGGTCTTGCTTTGGTCTCTTTAAACACCATATAGGAAGAACACAAATGCTAAGGACTTTTTATGTGACTATTAGAAAATATATCTTTCATTATTTTTAGCTTAATTTTCATATTTTCTTTAGAATAGTGTCAAAATGTTGGGTATGATGAGTAATACTTTTGAAAATACTTTTTTTTTCACTTTCTAAGGATTTTAACATAAGAAGTCTCTTTAGTATAGTAAAACTGTAGTACAACTGAGATTTCAGGAGATATATATCATCTCCAGTAACTATAAATTATAGTAGCTTATCCTTCATATGTTAGTGTCCAGAGAGACTGCAAAATCAACTCCATCCTGGCAGTATAGTTAGGGATAGACTTCCTGAAATTATCCAATTATAGCAGAAACCAAGATAAGGAAATTAAGTAACAGTAATATTAGCAATAATACTAATAATAACACCAGTAATAATCATAGTTAACCTTTATGTAGTGCCTGCTATGTGTCTGGCATGTCTTAAGCACTTTACATATAATTCATTAATCCTCACAATAGATTAGGAAATCAAGTGGTTAAGTAATCACCCAGGCAATCTGTCTCAAAGGGGTATTGAAGAAAGTTGACATGTAATTTTGGCAGTTCTGAATAATTTTATCCATTCTACCACAGGAAGCCACAGTCTCTTGTCTACAACTTTTTCTTATAGCTGAACAGACGACATTCATCTCTAATGCCTACAATGATATTCTGTGCTCTAGATAGCAGAGGTCTTCACCAGAGGGACAAAAGCATGAGTGATAACCTGTCCCTGTATATATCAACCTGGAATCTTGAGGAGATAGGGACACACACAAACCAACGAAAATAAAACAGTACCTCTGCTGCCTTAATACTTGTCCAGTTTTCTTACTTATAGTATCCAAACATAAATTTTATTCTTTCATAAAAGTGAATAAACTGAAATATTGGCATATCTGCTGCCAACTTTGTAGGATTAAATCTCATAAATTCTCAAGGACTGAACTGTTTGTTTATACTTTCTCTGGAAGCACACCATGTTCTTTATGGATAATAACAAATATTTTTAAAAATCTAAAAGTAATTTCAGAGCATTTGATAATCAGGTCATGACGTAATCAACTTCAGATATGCTACAAATATGAAGAACTTGATATGAACAGATGGGAGAGATAAAGCTATTCTTGGGCAATGTGAGATGCAATATTGAATATTAATTGTTACTTCCAGCTAGTCATTGACTTAGTTAATGACTACTTACCTAGTCATTAACTACAGCATTGCTCCTCAAAGTGTAGTCTATGGTCCAGCAGGATCATTATCATCTGGGAGCTTGTTAGAAGGAGAAAACCTCAGGCCTCTGCCCAAACCTGCTGAATCTGAAACTGCACTGTGATAAGATCTTCAAGGTGATTTCTATGTGTGTTAAACATGAGAAGCACCAAACTGGAGTGTTTCTCTATGGCAGTTTATATATTACAAAATCATGTTCCAGACATTCACATCATTTCATATCCTCATTCTGCCTATGAGAAAGTTAGAATATGTACATGTTTTTTCATGATAAAACTGTTGCTAAGAGAGAAATTCTCCTGGGTCAAATACATAGAGAAGGTGACCTAAACCTAGATCTTCTAAATCCAAATCCAGTACCTTGTCCATTCACAACAAACCATCTATAGTTGTCAAAACACTTTTAAGTTGGGTCCTTAGAAATGCAAAAGTGTTGCCTGTATTTTGTTAAGACATAACACGTTTCCTATTGTAACTCTGCCTTTGGTCCTCCTAAAGGCAGAAAAGGTAATAATAGTCAGATACCAGTAAATTCATTCACTTCAGGATTTTTTTCAGCTTTTTCTGGATATGTTCAATGATTTCAGATTAAACTGGCCACTTTCGATTTTCCGCTTCTACTCCTGCCTGAAGTGATATTAGGCTATCGGGAGTGGGTTGGGATAAGGGACAGGGGAGCAGTGCATCTGCGGCACTATGCCATGCAGGGGAGCCCATGGCTGCCTGGGCTTCTCAGTCCTGACACCCACTTAGCCATCTCTACTCATTCCCCCTGCTATGGCGACATTCCTGGAAGTCTGCCGCCTCTCAGCATGCCAGAGAGGGGGCAAGGGCCTGGGTATTCTATCTTTTCCAGTTGTACTTATGCCTGACTTCTGTTGCTCTTTCTCCCTTTTCTAGAACTGACTTTGAAGGTGAGGGTGGGAGGAGAGTGGACAGGGCACCCGAAACTTGCTCTCCTATGCCTTCACCAGTGTCTAATGTTCTAGCTTCTTCTACAACATTTCCCTGTTTCTTCTAGCCCAGAGAGTTCTTATTGAAGTCAGGAAAAACTTGATCTTCTAGTTTCTAGCTTTTTTCAAAGTTTAGAAGTCAAGAATTTGATATCTTTGTTGTCCAGTTTCTATAGCTGCTACTCCTCCTTGAGGCAATGCCTGCCTGAAGTCTCGTGCCCTAAAGGGAGGAGAGGTGACCAGGTAAAGTGGAATGAGGTAGGCCGGCATCCACTAATACTGAAAAATATTATCCTTCCTGGTGTCCCATAATTTCATGAAATAATGTGAAAGACTAGAGGCACTGGCCTTTCTAGAGTTTAACTCATGGGAAATTAGGCTCTTTCTAATCTGTTTGTCTGACAACATCTGAATATATTCAGATGGATTCGTACTCAGTGATATGCTTTAAATGTTATCGACAACCTAAGGGATGTCCATAGGAAAATAATCAAAATGGTAAGGTAGCTGAGGATGATTTCATTTGAGACATGATTACAGAAACTATGATAATTTAGGCTAGAAAAAGTAGAGACCAAGGGGAAATAAGTACTTGAATGTCTATCATATCATGTGGAAAAGAACAAACTTTTGTTGTTGCTGTTGTTGTTGTTTTGTTTTGCTCCAAGGGAGGAATTGGAATCAATGAACTTAGTTTAAGAAATCAAATTTTAGTTCAAATTAAGTATGCCACAGACAACACTGCCATTTTCATTATATCCCTAGATGGAACAATGTTACAGAAGAGCCCCAATTCTTGACACATTACTCGAAAGAGAAAGCCACTAGGAAGGTGAGCTTCCTAATCCATATTGAATGATGGTATGAGAAGAGAAATAAACTTTTTATTACATAATACCATTCACTACTATTTTGTGATTTTTATATCATCACAACATAATATAGTAAGGAAGCTTAACTAATACAGTAAGGAAGAACTTCCAAAGAAAGTTGTTCAGCAATGGACTGGATTTCCCATGCAGAAGAAATTTCCCATTGCCTATTATGGAAATTGGCAAGCAGTAAAAAGAACACATTTATTAATAAATGTATTCATAAGTTACCTATTCATTTATTAAACAATATATCCAATGAACACATACCATGTGCCGGTTATTCTATTATGCACTAGAGAAAAAGTAGTAGGCAAGATCAGCATAACCTTTCAGCATTAGCTAGTAGTTTGTTTTTTGTTTTTTGTTTTTTGTTTTGCGGTATGCGGGCCTCTCACTGTTGTGGCCTCTCCCGTTGCGGAGCGCAGGCTCCGGACGCGCAGGCTCAGTGGCCATGGCTCACGGGCCCAGCTGCTCTGCAGTATGTGGGATCTTCCCAGACCGGGGCACGAACCCGTGTCCCATGCATAGGCAGGCGGACTCTCAACCACTGCACCACCAGGGAAGCCCTAGCTAGTAGTTTTGATCACATGATTCTCGTGTTTGCTTCTAATTCTAAGGTTTTTAGTGTCAATTCAATAAATTAACTACAAACTGTATCCTACTGTACAATGTTCCTATAACATTTAGCCATCCTCAATTTTTCTACATACACGAGAATATATGTATATGTGCATTTTTCTGTTTATACAGATATGTTTTACACTTCTCATAATTCACCTAATGATTGTTAGGAATTGTGAAGAATCTGAGATTTTATCCAACTTGCAAGTTAACAAGTTAACTTGGATGCTAATAGAAGACAAAGAAGTCCTGCATCAGAAACAAAAGATATTTATTATTCACAGCATGGCTGTATCTAAAATAGCAGAATTTGCACTGAGTCCCCAATTCCTACAAGGAGGAATGACAAGACCTAGGTGACACATGCACATGAAATGGGTTGCAGAAAAGGAATCTCAAATTTAGGAAATGTCAGTCGTTCAGAACTGGCTGCAAGCAAACCTGCCCACACTTTGTCCCAAAGAGAGGCATTATTTTATTGTTTTTCTTTTTATGATGGATAACAAATGAACAGCTCTCTGCTCTAGGGGGATACACTATGTCTTCCAAGGTTGTTCTCCATATAAACATCCCTGAAAAGATAATCAGGACAAAAGGATGTCAGTGCTTCTGCTGACAAGCCATGCAGAAACTCTAGAGGTCCATAGAAAATTGTCTTCCAATAAACATACCCACTAGATTACAAGCTGCCATGAACCAGAACTAAGCCCATCCTTTTTCATCACCATACCTTCAATAACTAGCAGAGTGCCTGGGGCACAGTAAAAGGCTAACACTTGTTGAGGTCTTATCATATAACAGGACTTTTTAAACATCGCACGTGTTAACTCAATCCCAGCAACTATAAGACAGTGACAAATATTACCTGCACTTTACATATGAGGAAACTGAAGCCAAAAGAGTTTAGCAACTCATCTAAGATCATATGGCTAGAAAGTGCATTTCTTAAGGAAGTAAACTGAGTGAATGGATGGAAAAATAACTTTGAAACAGAAAAGAAGCATCTGCAATGATATGTATCAAGCTATGTACCGGGTTGCAATTTTGAGGTTGAGTACAGTGCAGTTTGTCCCAGGCTTCACATGCTACTAAAACTCAACTAAAATCAGAGCCTAATGCATATTGTTATATATCTGTTGATTTCTGTAACTGCAATCTGCTCAGAGATTCTACACATAAGTCTGTGCTATAACATGTCTAATTGAAGGTTTATTGTCTAGATTTAATTTGCCTGACTTGGCCAAACTTCATGGTAAAAGACAATTTCTCTCTGAAAAACTAGGAGAATTTATTTTATACTTATTGTTCTTAGCAGTATGTTCATTGGCAGAACATTAAAAACAAGTAGAATTGCTGTTTTATTAACTGTGGAATAAATGTACAATGGAAAAACTAGCTCATGACTGAAACAGAGAGAAGTCATTTCTGTGCTATGTACTGTCCCTGGGTGTAGACAGGAATATAGCTACACAAAGTACATACCATATTATGTCTTGATTTTTTTTTTCAAAAAAAATGCAATCTGTCTTTTGTTAAATTTCTAATTTCCCTCTTCATAAAATTATCTCTTTTGCCCAGATTGTAAACATAGATTGATATGTACTGAGGTAGAAGGAGACTGAAAAACATGTATTACTGCATATAAATAGAATATATATGGAGAGCAAGGTGGGAGAAGAGAGGAAGAAGTTCAGAAAATCAGGAAAAATATGTACTCATAATTCCACACCCCAATATAAATCCATTGTTGCATTAATTTGTGTATTATCTTCCAATATTTACTTTAAATGATTCATCAATAAAGTCACACAACACATATTTATTGAGCACCTACTATGTGCCAGATACTGTTTAAGAGGCCTGGGATATAGGGGTGCCCAAAATGAAACAGACAAATATTCCTGCTGTATCATTCTAGAGATGGATTTTTAGGTAGTATATATCAAATTTTGAAAACTACTTTTTAAATATAAAAACATTTTCTCATGCTACTCTTTGGTTTTTATAACCAGCACTTTTAAGGACTGAATTCTCTTACCTGAATAGCTAATGATTTAAACTACTTTTCTGTGGTTGCTATATTCGTTGTTTTCATGTTTTGGCTGTTTAGCAAATAACCCCATAATGAACATCTCGACAGATTGATTTTTCCTCCACGTTTTATACAAGTATATTCTTTCAGCTTATATTTCCCGTGGACTTGTGCCACCTTTGGACGCCATTCTGTTCTTGTTTTGTCCAAGAGTCTCATTCAACACACTGAATTTTCTGCCAGCAGAATCATCACTGAATGATTTCACAGGTCTCAAAGAGTGATGACCTCGCAATCTCCTTCATCCGTAACTGATAGTTGAAATATCGAGGTTAGAGTTCCATCTTTGTTCTCTTTTAAAATGTACATACCACTGCAATACTAATATCTTGCATATCTACAATCATCCACATCTTTATAAGAACAAATAAGAAAAGAGCAGACTTGATAGGGAGAAAAGAAGAAACCAGGAGGCCAGGGGTGACCACTGTACCCTATGCATAAATGAAGGCAAGTACATTTCTCTCTCTCTACATATGTTATTCCTTGTTTTATCATTACTGTGAAATACCTGGTATGGGATTATCTGACATTAAAGAATTCTGTCCAAGTGCAAGCATGTGTGTAGTTGGCTGGGTAGAGGTAGCAGGTTTGAATCTCGTTAGTACAACATTTTATTTGTCTGGAGTCAATAAATAGGAGTGATTTTTATACGTCATTAAACTGTTATAATGCCTAAGGGTAAGAAAAAGCTGGGGATGGGGTAGGTTCATAGATTGCTATAATTGTAAGATCTAGTAGACTTATTTCATTTTCAGATAAAGAAGCTGAGAACGAAAAAAAATTGAAAAACTTGACCAAATCATTAAAATAGTATAATATTTCCATTCAGGTATTCTTTCAGCTATAGTTTACTGCTGACTCACCTTGGTGAGTATTTGGACATTTTATAGCAACCTTTGAAAAACTCTAAAAGTCTTTCATCTTTTTGGAGGAAAGAGGAAACCAGTAGATGCTTTTCTTTAATTTTATTTTTTCCTTTGACCTGGGATCTTAATAATTTTTCTGAACTGCTTTACAGCACATACTCTATGTAAATGTGCAACGGGAAGGGAAAAGAAGAAAAAAAAAGGGAAAATAGAATGAAATAACAATTTAAAAGGAAATTGAGTGAATTAAGATTTTCTTCTTTAATTTGTAACAATATATAAAGCTCAAACTTGTGTTTTTGATATGAAAATTAAAGCTTCCTTTTCATTACATTAGATGAAGCCATTCAATCTCTTCTTTGGGGGTCCTGCTTCCCAGGACAAAGTGAAGCATCCCCTTTTCCCTGTTGGGAGTTGAGCCAGGCATGAACATTGGGTTTCTTAAGACAAAGTTCCCTCTATTCTTAAGGAAGGCTAAATAATTTCTTTTTACTTGCTAATGCAGTTAAGGGTCTGTTCTAACAGATGACTACGTTCCTCTCCAAGAGTCTGAAAGACCTATTATGAGAGAAGAAGAGGTAGAAAAACAATTTGTGTATTTATTTATGAGAGAGCAAAAGGGTGTGGGTGAAAATTCTTGGGGAAATTGGGAAGTTGGGAAAAGTTAGAGCCCTGTAGAAACCAAAGGCCAAATGCCTCTAAGCATGGTCTTATTGTGGATCTGCTTTTAGAAACTCCAAGGCCAAGGAGGTGGGAACAAAGATCTTATAAGAAGCACAATTCTAATGTCCAGGAGCTGCACTGGACGAGAAACCCAACTTCAGCCAACTGTCCAGTCACTACATGATGGAAATATCTCCCTTGCCTGCTACTGACTTAGGCTTGGGGTAACTGAGAGTAACGACCTGCACACATCATTCCTGTCTTCCCAGGGAACATTATTTGGTTACTCCATGAGGTTGATTGCTCAAAAATTGCCAGGATATTTGTATGCTGATGGATTACACATCACTTATTATTGGGAAGAAATGTGAATCTATAATTGGGGGCAGGATGAAACCTATATATACAAAATATGCCAAACAGGACTGGAGACACTTAAATATATACAATTGCTCACTATTTTTTAAAAATGATTTTTTTTACATGCACCCCAATGTTCTCTGCAACATTATTTACAATAGGCAAGATGCAGAAACAACTAAATGTCTATCGACAGATGAATGGGTAAAGAAGATATGGTATATAGCTATACAATGGAATATTACTCAACCATAAAAATGAATGAAATAATGCCATTTGCAGAACATGGATGGACCTAGAGATTATCATACTAGGTGAAGTAAGTCAGTCAGAGAGAAAGACAAATATCATATGATATCACTTATATGTGGAATTTAAAAATGATACAAATTAACTTCTTTACAAAACAGAAATAGACTCACAGATATAGAAAACAACTTATGGTTACCAAAGCGGGTAGCAGAGTCGGGGGATACATTAGGAGTTTGGGATTAACATAAACACACTACTATATATAAAATAGATAAACAAGGGCCTACTGTATAGCACAGGAAACTATATTGAATATCTCATAATAACCTGTAGTGGAAAAGAATCTGAAAAAAATATAAAAATTGATCTTGTTTTTTGCTATCATTTTTTTCTGAGAGAATAGATGAGTACTTGGATAAAAGTAGATTTTTGATTACTCTAAATACCTTTCTTATCAACTTCTTTGGTTCTCAACGGGTTTGTGACTAAAGAAGTGAAAGTGAGGGGACAAAAGGCTACAGTGCCTTTGTAATGCACACACAATTAGGCATGAAATAGTTGGTAATGCTCCTTATTAAAGATGCCTAGGGAATGTTGAATGGTTAGACAGGAAGGGTCATGATGCTGTACCAATAGGAAATCTCATTTCGATTCAGATTTCCAACAGAACAAGACTCTTCCCACCAAAATTCTACACAGGATTACAGAATCAAGATAGAGAAGACAGCATAAAGTGCATCCCCTCTGACTGTCTCCAGTCCTTAGCAATCAAAAGATGCAGAACTATAGCATTACTCTGCTATCTTGGGATTCACAAAAGGAGATCAAGAATTTTGATTATCAATAAGCTCTTTATGTAAAAAGATCCTTTGTAGATCAGACCACATGGGAGTGTCCAATACATTGCAGTACAAGTGTCTTAACCTCCTCCCCCTCCCAGAAAACACCTATATGCAATCAACGTGATTTGGTTTTGTTTTGTTTTAAAATACTTAGTTAAAAATTAATCTGGATATTTATCTTAATTTAGCCGTTCTTCAACTGAATTACTTAAATCATGTAAGACTCTTTTGAACAGAAACAAAGATTTGAACTATTTTCCCCCAATACTATCATAGCTAATTTTTTACTGTTTACTGGATCGTTAGTGGAAATAACAACGTAATCTTTTACCTATTTTTCTTTATTTACTATGCTATCTTGAAATGAGAAAGAGAGAGAGAGATTATATTTCATTCTGTTTTCTCTGCTCATCTTTCTGGACAATTATTCATTCTTGAATAATGCATGTCAGTTGAATTTGCACATGTTCATATAATTTATAAGCTGCCAGAATACAGTTTTGTGTAACTACCAAATTAAAATATTATGTCCATTAAAATTCAGCATTTCTTATTTAGATTATGCAGTATTTCTTAGGGAATGGAAATGACTCAAAAGCATTTTATAATTATTTACTGAAGCCCGCTTCTCTTGTAAAGCTCCCAGGCCATAAACTCCATGATATGCATTACATGCTGAGAGTCATTTCCTTAAAAGGAAAATAAAAATTAAATTTCTTAATTGTAAAATTTAATATTTAAGTTACAGTTATTAGAAACTATATCTAAATTCATGAATTACTATACCCCTCCAAAAAAACCTGTATATAAATGAATGCTTTGCTTGCTTTGCCTCTGTTAATTTGATTACATATTTTTAGGTATCTATTAGTTTTTAAATTATGTATTAAGTAATTTAAGTATGAAGTAACTCATGGAAGTAAATATGATTTCCTATTAACTAACATATATTGAGGCATAATTTGCATACAATAAAATTTCTCCCTTTAGGAGTATAGTTTCTTGAGTTTTGACAAACATACAGTTGTGTAACCACCATCACAGTTAAAATATAGAATACTCCCTTCATCCCTCCAAAAATGTCCTTGTTCCTAATTATCGTCAGTGTCCTCCCCCCACCACCAGGCTCTGCCAACCACTGGTCTGTTTTCTTTTTCCACAGTTTTGTCCTTTCCAGAATGTCATATAAATGAAGTAATATGGTATGTAACCATTTAAATCTGGCTTCTTTCACTTAGTATAATGCCTTTGATATTCACCCATGTTGTTACATATATCATTAATAGTTTGCTGATTTGTTATTGCTATCCAGCAATAAAAATTTTTCATTACTCTGTTGTATGGATGTACCGGAGTGTTTCTCCATTCACTAGTTGATACCTATTTGGATTGTTTCCATTCTTGATAATCAGGAATAAAGTTGCTATAAACATTAGCATACAGATTTGTGTGGCTTTATGTCTGCATTTCTCTTGGGTAAGTAACTAGGAGTGGGATTGCTGAGTCACAATGCTAATGAATGTTTAATTTCATTTAAACATTTCTTTACTGCCTCTCACTGTAAGTAGATTATACCCACCCTTCGATATCAGGGTTCTCCGTGTGACTTCTTTAGTCAATAAAATGTGAGCAAAAGAACCTGTACAGCTTCTGAGTAGAAGCTTGAAGGAACAATGCATGATTCTTCCTCATGCTTTTCCCTCTATCAGGAGAACCACATGTCCTCAGGAGGGCTGCTCCTAAAGCCAGGATCTAGGGAAGAGGATGCCTAGCACAGAGCCACAGTCACCCCGCAGCCTGCATATAACCTGAGTGAGAAATCAACATTTGCTGTTGTATAAAATGGAGGCTTTGAGTTTGTGACCTCAGCATAAACAAGCAAAACTGACTGATAAACCTCAGAAACTACTTAACTTCAGGTTACATTTGAAATTCACTTCTTTGAACGTCTTTCTTTACTCCCTTGGGCTTGATATATGACTGCCTTTCATTCCCAACCTCTTCTTTGATCCTTCATCATTGGATCATCTTCCTACTGCCATTCTCTCCAAAACTAAGTCTTTAAATCACACGTCTTCCTCTTCACAGTAATTGTACTACAGTAGAGGTTTAACTAGTCCCACAGCGTCCAATTTATACCCCCTAGCCTAAATTATGTATTCTTGATCCTGTATGACTTTTTAAAAAAATAACAATACACTCATATTATGTTTCTACGAAAAACCTTCAGTAACTACTCATTACTCAAGGGCTAATCTAACCAACTCAACTTTGTTCACAAGGTTCTTCTGCTGGCTCTTGAATTCCCTCCTCTGCCACCTCCGCCATTACAAACACCTGCCATACTCCACTGAATGGACACTCTCTTCCAATCACATGGGTATACTCCTTGATCCAGAATTGACAACAGATATTTCTTTCTCCTTTGCACCCCATTTTTCTCTTCATTTTAAATCCTCCAAGACATATCTTTTTTTTTTTTTTTTTTTTTTTTTTGCTATACCCGGGCGTCTCACTGTTGTGGCCTCTCCCGTTACGGAGCACAGGCTCCGGACACGCAGGCTCAGCGGCCATGGCTCACGGGCCCAGCCGCTCCGCGGCATGTGGGATCTTCCCGGACCGGGGCACGAACTCGTGTCCCCTGCACTGGCGGGCGGACCCTCAACCACTGCGCCACCAGGGAAGCCCTCCAAGACATATCTTAAACTCTATTATTTTAGAAAACTTTTTACTAATTCCACTCAGGGTTCCCATTGGCTCCTCCAAGCCGTTCTCCACAAAGTGGCCCAAATGACCTTTAAAAACACATATCCATTATCCCTTCTGTCTACTTAAATTATTTCATTGGCACGTAGGATAAATACTAACATCTTGAAGCCCGATGGGTTAGCCACTATTTACCCTTTCAGCCTCTTCCCTTCCCTCTCTAGCACTCCGGCCACAGTCGTCCTCTTTTTGGTTCACTGGAACATCATGCTCCCTCCTGCCATGGGATCTCTGTGCTTGCTATTCTCTCTGCCTAAAATGTTATTCTTTTATCTCTCTTTCCCTACTTAACTCCTTTTTACTCTTTAGATCTCAGTCCTATTATTGCTTCCTCAGAGAAGAATTTCCTCATTTTTCTAAGCACATTCAAACTTCTTAATATATGCTTTTATAGCATCATATACTTACCCCACCTTCAGTGTACTTATTACAGTTGGAATTTACATTTATCTGTATGATTATCACATCATCTACCTGTTTGGGCTTCAGCATTGTGGACCCATCCCACCCATGGAACAATTATATCTGGAACATTATTTGCTGGATGTTTCTCAAAGACCTGTAGCCCATGGTACATGGACCTTCTCTCTGTATCTGTTCCATATTGATTTGTAGTCTTTTATTGACTTGTAATTTAGATCTCTATGACTCTGTTTCCTTCTTGTTTGCATGTCTCATCAATATACCAACAAAACCAGGTACCTAGTAGCTTCTATACTATTAGTTGAATAAATGATTTCTAGTTATTCTTGAATAAGAATACACTCAGATTGAAGGTTAGTCTATGTAGCAAAATTAATAAATTTCAATGTATCAATATTTGGCCATTTCAAAAAATTTCAGTCAATAGTTTCATTCCCATATTCAAACAAAAATGTTTAAATAAAACCACTGAAAGCTACTATCATCAGCATTATGATTAGAATTGCCAGATAAAATTTCAACCATAAATAATATTTTAGTGTATGTTTCCAATATTGCATAGGGCAGAATTACACTAAAATTTATCTGTGGTTTATTTGAAATTCAAGTTTAGCCGGGAATCCTTTATTTTTATTTGCTTAGTCTGGCAACACTCACTATGATACTCCTTGAAATAATAATGGTTGCTCTCCATTGAGTGCTGTTAGTTACACACAGCACCAAGTGCTGCTGTTGATTATTTTATTTCATCCTTACAACCAAATGAGTAGGTCCTATAACCATTCACTTTGAACATATGGAGAAACTACAGCATAGAATAAAGAACTTTCTCAGAGTCACATAATTAACAAGTATTAAGTCTTACATATGATTTAAGGTATGTGAGAACTCGGAGTCTGCACTTCCAACCATCATAATATACCACCTCATCTAACACTATCTCAGCTATTGAACATACACCAGGCAACTATAGAGACAACTTTTGTCATTGAGTGCTCTGAATATTCTCTAACTATGGTAATCCAGAGATCCCAATGTAAAACCCAGCATTGGATTTGTGAAACAGCAAATGAATTTCTGATACCCCCTAGGAATTTCAGATCTTTTAGCCACTATATGGATTCTAAATTCACATAAATGTGCTACAGTATCACAATCTGTTTAAGTTATAACCTTGGATCTACTATAATGTATGTGTTAACCGTTTAAGAACTTTCTATGACATAGAGAAAAATCTAGATATAATTTTCATGTCCTTAGATCAATGTAATGGATACCTCCCCTGGTAACAAAAACATCTCCAATACCAAGTTTTCTTTGGTCTTAAACATTTCTTAAAAGTTTAAAAAGATTTGCACTAAATTTATCATTTTATTTCAGTGGTAACTTTAAATATTAAGAAACTACCTAGGGCTTTCTACTATACTCTTGTGAATACAATGTAAATAGGTCCATTTTGAGGGGGATATGTTATTACTTTTGAATCTTTTTTGTAAGTATTAACTTTAATTTCCCTCTCTTTAAATTGAATTGTCAGGTGACTTAAAATAATTTTTGAGTTCTATACAAAATGTAGCATGGATACAGTGATGGATTAAGTGATTCTTGTGCAGAGTTTAAATATCAGCTTCAAAGATGTTAAGGAAGAAATTTTAAAGTATATCATATGACACACATGTTGGGCCTTCAAGGTGTGGTGCATTCAATGATCCCTTTACAACCTTCTTTTTAGGAAAACGGTACTCCCCGGGTTCCAGGCAAATGAAACCCTTTAGCATTAGATAACTTTCACCAAGTAGTGGGTTTGAGACATAGATTTTAAATGGTTGGATCCCACACTGAGCCCACACATGTTATCTCCCTGGTTCTGGCTCCCTCACTCTTTCTTACCCTCCTCACACCACTGCCCTTGAGATCTTGTCACTCAGCACACACAGGGATAAGCAGCCCTCCTTCTCTGATGTGGTGGCAATAACAGAGTCAACACTGCAGGCTGTTGAGTCAGACTGGAGTTCAAATCCCAGGACTGTTTATTAGCTGTGTGATCAGAGGCTGAGTATTTAACCATTCTCTCCTTGAGTATTTTCACTCAAAAAATCACAAGTATAATTTCACCAACTTCTAGGGTTGCTATGCATATTAAATGCATAATGCATGAGGATCATAGCAGTCATAATGTTAACCAATCACCACCATCATCATTATTATTTCATATCAGAAAAATGTGAACAACATGCTTTTGTAAATAGGAAAAGAAAAAAAAGTCCCAGTTTTCACTTTCCTGTTGAACTACACTCTAACCTCCCCTCTCAATTTTCCTATTAAAAAGCTGCCTCTAATGTAAGTACTTTTTTTAGATTTCAAAATGCACCAGAGAAAAGCTATTAAGTTTGATAGTATCAGTGGAAAAAAACACAGCAGCGTATATTGCTGATTTTGCTTGCTTTTACCCATCCCCACATCACGACATTTTAACCACTGGACTGGATTTGCACTTGAGCACAGCCTCCAAAAAGAAAAAAAAAAAAACTCATTTGCAGATGTTATCAAAAGTATGCTCTTCCAGAATAAAATTTTTCCCCGATTTAGAAGAGAGAATTGGAGCAGATATTTTTTATTTTGTTAAAAGCATTATCACTGGGTTTTGAAAAGTGTGGTAGAACCTCAGTGTACTTCAATGAGAAATATATTAACGCTCTTTCTTCATGTTGAATGTCATGTCACTATCTTCCATCTTTTTTTTTAACCTGATGGAAATATCTCCTATTCATCAATATCTCAATAAAAATTCCATGGGTCTGGGAGACAATTAATTACTCAGATCAAAACAGTCTCTCTCTCTCTCTCTTTCTCCCTGTCTTTCTTTTCTTGCTCTCCTTCTCTGTCTTCAGACCTAATTGTCTATAACAAACCATTCTCTGAGGACACAAGAACCTAATATTCCCTTCCTAGCAGTGTTGTGGGTATAAGTGTTTTTGTTTTATTTTATGCTAGATATCCATGTATCCTCGCAAAGGAACTTTGTAAAGGTCTATATTTGCATACTCCTTAGGTAGAGTTTCATGTGTCTGCATTTTAAAAACTGTGTCACTACTTGGAGTAGCAGATATTTTGCCACAAAATAAACTTTGGAAATCTTCATGGTCGGCAAAACTGATTATAAATCCACATTGCTTATGGTGATTGAAAAAATATCTCCATGTTCGTCCAGTGTTTACTACAAATATTGTTCTTAACAAATAATAAGTACTTAATACATCCTTTTGTAGGAAAATTTAAAAGAATGTTTGAGAGGGTAGCACTGGTTACTGTTATGTCTTTTATTTATATAAATATCCACAAACCCCTTATGGAAAAACTTTGTGTCAAATATTTTTAAAAATGGTAAAATTAATACGTGTATTAAGCATTCAATATTTGTGTTTGTTCCTTTAATAAATATTTGTTAAGAGACTACCACATTTCAAATTTTGAGCAAAGTACAATAGAGTTTTGAACAAGATACCATATCCAGGTCCCTATTTTCGTGTAGTTTGCAATCTAAACAAGACACACCTCAAGTTAATAACTAATATTTTCATTTGCACAACTGTGGAAAGACGTCTTAGTTGGTTCAGTAAGAGTGTTTATTAGACTGCATGGGGAATGGGGGTGAATCAGAGAAATATGAAGACCTAGAATTCAAATGAAATAAAAATTGCCAGATAATCCTTTGGTCTGTCATTCTTTTTAACTAAAAGTAGATTCCTCATGTGTGTTTATTAAATTAACCTATCATATATATAATTACGGAAAATTGGGTTCTGTTATACCTGGAATAAACCAGAATGCTCCTTGAAAGAAAAATTTGTATTCTGAAATCTGTTTTCATCAATTTGGGGATAGGACATAAATACTTTAGAAGGAACATGGTTCCAAAACTTAAATGTGAGTTAACAAACAGATATGATTTTATATAAGGATGCATTGGTAAATTTCTTTGACTACCACTACTTTAGGATTGTAACTCACATGTAATGAAATTAAAATTACAACCAGAAGATTGCTTATATCAGAAAGTCAAATATGTACTGGAAAAGGACTCTAATTCATAAGCTAATAAAATTTTTTAAGCTCCTCCTTTGGCCAGATCTAGAACTTTGGATTTGTAATAGAGTAGTTATCCTTCTCTGGGGGAAATCAGGAAGGCTTTCCCCAAAGAATATTTTTGCTGAAGTTTTAAGTATGAGTAGATGCTTATCAGATTGAGAGGCGAGGAATGAACATTCCAGGGCTATGGATGGGCTGGGACAAACTTACAGAGGTTTAAAAGCACTTTGCTTGTTCAGAAGACAGAGGAAGTAGAACGAATTATTGGAAAGCAATAGTGGCATTTTGTATGCCATACTAAAGAGTTTAGATTTTTTTTTTTTTTTTTTTTTTGTGGTACGCGGGCCTCTCACTGTTGTGGCCTCTCCCGTTGTGGAGCACAGGCTCCGGACGCGCAGGCTCAGCGGCCATGGCTCACAGGCCTAGCCGCTCCGCGGCATGTGGGATCTTCCCGGACCTGGGCACGAACCTGTGTCCCCTGCATCCACAGGCAGACTCTCAACCACTGTGCCACCAGGGAAGCCCAAGAGTTTAGATTTTATTATGATTTTAGTGGTGAACTATCAATGATATTAAAGTAGCAGAGTGACAAGATCAGATCTACTTTTTAGGAAGTATTTTCTATTAGTGTGAACTACGCTCTGAGGGTTGGTTAGACCACAGTGAAACAGGCGAACAACACAGCAATAATCTGGCTAAGAGATGATCTCACTCTATCCAATCCATAATCTGGAATTGTTACACCTGTATAGTTATTCCTAATGAGAAATCACAGGGAAGTTTAATACATATAGGATTGTGAGACCAATGAAACATATAGACCAATAAAACATATTTAAGCCTAATACCAACTTGACTACTAAAAGTTAATATCACGGGTGAACAGTTTTCGACCAGAGAGGCCAGAAACCATAACACATTGGGTATAACCCTCATAAACGTATAAACTTCAATCTTAGACCCAAACAATGAAAGTCAGGGCTTCAGCTTTTATACAGTTTCTTAAACATCAAACAAAAGCTAAAATGTTTAGACCCACTTATGTTCCTTTTCTTATCCTTTACGGATGACTTGCATTTCTGTATTTCTTTAATGCTGTGGTCACCATGTCAGTTTATTCCCAGGGGCAGCTGGTGGGATTTGAAGTTGCTGGGCAAACCCTCTGCTCAGGGTTTCTAAGCAACACGCTTTGCATGTGGTCAGAATTAAAGTTTGTTGTAGTCCAGGGTATTTTGTTGCTGAAGAAAGGTTTCTTTTTGGTTTTGTTTTTAAAATTTTCAGCCATGCTTAGTCATAGTTTATCATCAAATACATAAAAACCCCTACCATAAGGAAAGTTACAGGTCTGAAAAAACCAAAGACATGAGTCGTACTTTTCTGAATATTGATCTGTGTAGTCAGATTCACTAATGCTGTCTTTGAAACAATTTTCCTGCTTCTCTGACTTTAACATTTTTCTGTGTAGTTATTTCCTGCATTTGTCAAGAAAATCAACGACATCTTCCCAGGTGTGACGTTGGGTGGGATACAAGGTGAAATAAGGAGAGTCTCTTTTTAGGGTGCTGCTAAATTCTTTAACCTAGCAGAGTTCAGACCCTGCTGAGGAAAATGAAGCTCCCTTTTGTCGTCAAGCGCTGATTGCTGTGGGGCAGAGAAACCTCCTAAGCATATACGAAGGGCACGCCGGGCTTTCCTCTGGCTCTGGGATGCAGCAGAGCCTGTGAAGCTTGCAGGATAATCTCAGGGGTGTCCACTCCCACCCTGCTGAATCCTTTCTGGGGACTGGGAATCTGGGACCTATCCTTGCTGACCTTCTGAATCACTTATTAGGTCTCCCAGGCTGTGAAACACCAGAAAATCTAGTCATGGAAGATGGTAATTCAACCCCACTTCTCTTGTCTTGAACACATGCAAATGACCCCTGAATACAGCCCCTGAAATCCTTCTCCCTTGGGAAGATTTGAGTAATGAATTTATATGCTGTATTTTATAGTAAAACAGAGTTTTGAAATAATGTTGGATTGGAAGTCAGAAGATCCCCCTCCCCCAAACAGATCCCTGAATACATTCAAACTCCTTAGTATGTCCCTAGTATCAGGTTCCTTCTTATTTTCTGGTGGACCACACCCTCATTTGTACCTTATGACCCATCCATACTAACAACTTATTTGTGGCTCAGTGAAAACACACTGCTGTTTCATATCTCTCTTCTGATTCTCTTCTGTCTGCCTAAAGGTTTTTTTTTCTCCTATTTTTCTTATGAATCTTTACTTTTACTCCAAGATGTTATTCTGAAGTGACCTCTTCTGTAAAAATTATTTCAATAACTCATCCTTATTCTCTTTTAACTCCAAGATCCTAACCCACAGTTGGCACATAGAGGCTATTCAGTACATATCTTTAGAAGGAATAAAAGAAACTCTTGGTTATAACCATTGTTTTAATAAATTAGGTTATGATTTTTGAGCAAACTTCTTCCTTTTGCTAGGAATAAGTTTCCATAACTGGAAAATGGGTATAAACTAGAAGATCTCAAAAATTCTTTCTATAGATCTTTCATTATAGTCATTAGGGCTGTTTATAAATATTCTCCTCCTCCACTTAGCAGGCCCATTTTAGGCTGAAGTATGACATGGTCAACTGACTTTAGTGGAAATGACATATACTCCTTCTCAGTTTAAGACATTGCAATGCCCAATTTGCACTTCTCCCTTCCTTACTTGTAATGACTGGAAGCAGGGATTGAAATGGAACCATGCACCATGATATGGCCTGTGTTGGACAAATAGTATGAGTGAAAAACTTTTGTTGTTTCTCAGATTTGGGAGTTGTTACCACAGTATAGCATACCCTTTCCTGACTGATTTCAACCCTTACAGTTCATGATTCTAGCTCATTTAAGAGAATAAACAAACTTTGATTACAAGTCTAATGTCAGGCCATAAAAGTTCTGGTTTCAAAAAAATCTATTATGTTAGTATGTAATGTATAAAGGTTATTTTAAAACTATCAACAACACTTGAAGCATTAAAAGTGCTTCTATTTAATGTCAGTAAGCAATTACAATAAAATAAAAAGACTTCAAAATTGGTTTTATACAAACCATAAAGAGAAATGGGGTAGAATGGGAATTATTTTCCTCTTCTGCATTTAATTTATATTCAGAAAAGATGGTTTAGTTTCTATATTTTGGAAAACAGTGTTGCACATGGACTCAATTTTACTAAATATGCAATGTTTGTATGTATTATTTTCCAAGTCATTCCTCTTTCCATGAAAATGGCTAATTTTTCCCTTTTCTTCTGTGATACATTCTCACAATTTCATAAGTTATATGGTAAGGTTTTTTTAATATTACAGAAATGTTTAAAATATATTTTTCCAACTTTAAAGCTTTCAACAGAAATTTAGACCAATGTTAAAATAATCCAAACAAATATTTTAAAAATTCAGGCATCCAT
Source organism: Delphinus delphis (assembly GCF_949987515.2). NCBI lineage: Eukaryota > Metazoa > Chordata > Mammalia > Artiodactyla > Delphinidae > Delphinus > Delphinus delphis. The sequence continues at coordinate 39,598,157 of NC_082686.1, forward strand.
ATGTTTCTAATTTTAGAGACCAGTCATTGAATAGACTGAATAATCAAAGATGGCTGATAGTTTTCAATTTTATTCAGAAAATTTATAATATCAAATTAATTAGCAGTTTAGTTTAAATTTTATTTAAAAAAATACATTTTTCTAGAGGAATATCCTTTAGTTACTTATCAGTCAGTCACATCCTCTCTTGCCATCCATTGTAAAACTTTTTCTTTTTCTGCCTAGACTCTGTATAGCCAGAGAATTAAATTACTATTAGTTCTTGACGGTCAATATTTCTTCAAAACACTTCAGATTTCCACTTTTCTTCATGCTAATTAGAGACAAAGCAATCTTATTTTCATCTTAAATCTGAGTCACACTGATTTTTCATAGACTATTTAAGGAGTCCTGAGATCGTAAGAACAGACTTGTGATTTGACAAACTGAGTTCAAACTCTCGGTGGTCAGCCAACCAGCTGGATATCCTTGGAGAATTATTTACCTTCTTGAAGCCTCCAGTTCCATGTTTACAAATGTGGGTATTTATATTATCTCCTCACACATTTGTCATGAGAGAAAAATGGGATGTGACATTTCATTCCAGAACTACAAGTTCCAAAAAGGCATTTTGTTGTTTTGTTCATTCTGTAGCTCCAGTGCCCATCATGCTTTACACAGAGGAGACTTGTCTGATGTTTATCGAGTCAATGATTGGATAAACATTTAATAAATAAAATGGATCAATGATTGAATAAAGAACTTTACATAATATATAATATATTAAGTTCTACAAATTATAGTTATCATTTCTATCATTTCTATTTCATGATACACTATCTACTTTTATCTTTAAACTCACCTAAGGTTTTATAATTTAATTCTTTTTAAAAAATGTTTTGACCAATTTTCCTAACTGTGATAAGTCAAACTGCTATGGCCCAAGATCCTGGACTACTAGAAAGAAAATCTTTATACGGCACTCATGAAAAGCCATTCATTCTTTTCACTATTCTATGTCAGCCCACAGAGACGGTAAATCATCTTGATTTTCAGGATTAATTCACTTAAGAAATGTTCATTCAATTGATTTTAATGAAAATATAAAGACTGACAGAATTCATTTTGCTTAAGATGTATTAAGACACATACTCTGCAGATGTCTTTTCTTCATTCACATTCTTAACACTTTACTAAATGCTCCCCAAATACTTCCCCAAACACTCATCACATGAAGACATAGACATAGACAGTCTCTTTCTCACTCTCTCTCTCTCCTCTTAAAAGTATCTTTCTAGAGACTAGGGGAGAGTTTGACAAGATCGCCCTTGATCTTTTTCCCTTGATGGAAAAAGCATTAACGTACAGCCACACTTGTTCTTTGCGTCAGAGTGTTGGCCATTTCACTTGTGGACTATAAAGACTGAAACACTGGGCACCACACCCCTCCTGGGGTTGACCTTTTGTGTAGGCTGGGCTTCTTGGCTCAGGAGTGTTGCTATTCCCTATGAAGTTCCAAGATGAGCCAAAAAAAGTAATGAGCAGTACTTTGCAATCCCTCCTGGTTTGTGCTAAATGAGGATAGCAGAGCAGAGGCAACTCTTTGGGGTACAAGACAAATCCAGAAGCTTGTGGTTATGGTAAAATCACCCCTAAACCCAAAATGATGAGAGAAGCTATGTTTACAAATCTTGAAGGGAAGTTAAGGTACCAGACAACATGTGCATCCGTTGTTGCCAAACATATCTCCTCAAATATTCCACACTCGTATGCTATTATTTTATCATTTTATGCTATTCCAGGATAATCTGCCAGGGTGACAGCACCTAGATGTTTTTGTTTTGCTACTGAACAGAGAAAACTCTCATTTCCTCTTAAAATAGAGCTAAGTCCCAGCTGTGGTACAACAGCTACCTTGAAAAAATAGTCCTATAAAAGGACTTTTACAAGTCATGTGAAAAAATACATTTTTTTTCCTGTAAATAGCAAAAATCCACAGTCACATACTGGAGAAATGCAGGTAAGAAGAATAAAAATATTCAGTTTATTCTAGTCCAGGGTTTCTACAGGGAAAAGCATATAAATTGTTTTAACAGATCCATACTTCTAAATTATCACAAACTTTATCGTTTTTGGTTACCTGGCCCAAAAGCAATAAAGTAGCTCTTCAGGATGGGAGCAGTGTCTGGAGTCTGGCTGCTCAAGCAGGAAGACGGATGTTACACCTACACATCTGCTAAACTTCTCTTCACAGGGGTCCTTCCAAAACACGTTAATATAAAATTTTGATTTTTATAATAACTGAGAGAATCTCTTTGTTTGGGACCAATCAATATGTCTCCACTGCCTGCTAATATGTCTGCTGCATGATAGTTGCTTAACGAATCTTTGTGGAGTGAATGACTGAAAGAACGCTTTCTCTGGTAAACTACTGATTAAATAGGACTTCAGGATTAATTCACATTTATTCAGTTTCCCAACAAACAATTTGTGAACAACTTTAGACCCAATTCATTTCAACCTCTTCATTTTAATGATGGAGAATTTGATGCCTTGAATTTTGTGGTGCCAAGTACTTATTGTCAAATAGACAGGCACCGACATGGTCCTGAGGACTTGGGAATGTTCTTCCAGGGAACTAGTCTACATGCAGCACTGCACAAAGTAAGAGCCATTCACAATGTTGGTGAAGAGTTTTACTCTAGGTTATATCACAACAGGTTTCAGATTTGTTAAAATGAAGTTCTCTTGATCCTTAAGTCCAATTCTTTTCTGTTAGTGCCAATTGTGGTCCAGTTTTGCAATGAGGAATTCCTCTTCTAAGGAAAAAAAAAAAATATATCGTAACTCTCTCCTGCTCTTCCTCCTACTTAGACCATAAATCCAGAATCAGTCTGAGGTTTTGCTCTGCTCTAAGCAGCATACTTTCCATTAGCTCTCTGTGTTGCCTCCCTAACCATCCTCTCCCCTACCCCCAATCCTTTCCCAGACCACATTCTCAGTGCCAGGTCTTACTCCAGCTAGCAACTCAGTCAACAAGCATCTAATGAGAATCTGGTCACATGTACACTAACTTGCAGTGCTCACAATCTTTCCTGTTCACACATCTGAGTTTGGGCAAGTAGGACAAGGAAGTTTATAAAAGGCCAGGAACCACTAGGCCACCGTTTCAGCTAAAACAAATATGCTGTATTTCTAGGATTAGGTTTTGTTACCTCTTGGAAGAAAAGCAAGAACTTAAGAGAGTCATTTCTGCCAATCATAGTAGTCAATTTGCCTTATTCTCTAAATCCAGACATAAACAGTCAATACAATGCCCAGTACATTCTTCTTCTCAAAGGAAAGAAACTTATTTTCTTAGTTGGATTTAAGATATACCTTTAAATCTAAGCAGTTTGGGAAGAAAGAGAAAAGATGATTTGCCTATTACCCAAGTGTTTTATATCAAAGGGAAGTTTAGGAAGTTGGTCTTCGTTTAGCTAATATGCATTACCTGTTTTTCACAGGAATGTAGAAAACTGGCTGTACCATAACAATATAAAAGTTTCAATTTTAACAGTTTGTTTTTCTAAGTATTTAGCAATGAATATATATATATAAGAATTGTCAATCTATACAAAAGAATAATTTTCTAAATATTTCAAAATAGGTAAGTAGATTCTAGGAAGCAGAATGAAAAATAACATGGAATTGTACGAATTTGCCAGTTTAATAGACATGAACAAGATATAGCTCATTTACAAAAACTCCCTATTTTTATTCTAACAACACAAAGAACACAAAAAGGAAGAAAGGAGATTGTCTCTACTCGTTTCTGGAGACTACAGGTAATATGTACATGGGAAGAATGAAAATCCTCCGGAGTGATAAATGGAAAGTTTGGGACTAAAGACCATTCAAGGTCTTTAACCCAGGACTGGCCCCAACCAGAATAATGATTCAAAGGTAGATTCAGATTTAGCACTTGAATCTTCTATAAATGTTCTGAAAATAGAGGCAAAAGTTAAAACAATGCTCACTAAAATATCTGATATTTATTCACTTTTTTAAAATGTATAATTCTATATTGTAGGTCATCTGGGAATGTAATAAGACTATGAAGGATTTATTAAGTCAAATGGCAGTTAAGTGCTTAGTCTATTATAAAAGGCCAAGGAATCCATGACCTTGATCTCCTCTCAACGGTTCTCCCACTAGAGACTGTAACTTCATGCCATGCAAAAAGATTATGAGGTGATTCCTGACATACCTTTTTACCTTTGACTCAAGTGTAAGGATTCTGGAATGAAACATAGGTAACTCTGAACCATTACTTATTTGATATCTTCCTACATGTTTGGTTAGAATATACTAGCGTGAAAAGAATTGAAAATTATGATTACAACCCAGTTTCAATGGGGATTTACCACTTTAATTTCTTTGGAAAAATAAAGAGTAGTGTAATATTAGATACATTACCCAAAGCATCTATCAGGGTTCTGGTATGATATAAATGCATGCAGATAAACAATGGAAAAAGTTGGTTCTCCATACTGGTTGCTGACTAAATTTTCTGGTGCTCCTTAGATGTCTAGGCGAGAGTATAGGTCTTGACCATTATGGGGTACCAGGTCTCATCCATAATATCGTTTCATGTGTTTAATGCAACCTTCTTTCTCCACAATGGAAAATTATGTGGTATGAGTGGGCAAACGTGTGTGTGTGTGTGTGTGTGTGTGCATATGTGTTTGTGTATGGGGGAGAAGGATGTTATTTTTATATCAAATAATTACATAAAATTAGAAGGTTAATATTGAGATCTCCTAGGGAGAAGATATCCACATTATCTATGAAATATCAAGGATGATATGTAGAAAGAATAGTGTTCCCCAAAGAGGTACACATCCTAATCCCTGAAACTTGTGAATGTGTTGCCTATGTGGAAAAAGGACTCTGCAGATGTGATACAATTAAAGATCTCAAGGTAAGGAGATTATGTTGGATTATCTGAGTGGGCCCAATTCAATCACAAGTATCCTTATAAGAGGGATTTGGCAGGATCAGAGTAAGAGAAGGAGATATAATCATGGAAGCAGATTTTGAAAGAGATCTGATGATGTTGCACGCTGACTTCAAAGATGAAGAAAAAGGTTACAAGCCAAAGAAGGCACATTGTTTCTAGAAACTAGAAAAGGTAAGAAACAGATTCGTCCCTAGAGTCTTCAGAAGGAGCACAGCACTTGATTTTAGACCCTTTTGAAATGCTGACCTTCAGAGGTCTGCCATGATCCATTTGTACTTCTGACCCCAAGAACTGGAAGATAATAGATCTGTGTTATTTTAAGCCATTAAGTTTGTAGTAATGTGTTGCAGTAGCAATAGAAAGCTAACACAAATGGGTACTATGTATTGAGTAAGTGTGTAAAGTCTCTGGAGCTAGACTGCTTGGGTTTGAAATTACATTACTGTGTAACATTGATCAATTTCATTTTTCTTTATCTCAGATTCTTCATCTGTAGAATAGGGATAATAATAGTAACTATTTCATAGGGTTGAAGCAGAGGACTAAATGAATTAATATATGTAAAGCACTTAAAATATGAGCCTGGAATGAAGAAATCACTTCATATATATTATCCATTATTATAAGAGTTGAAGCAATTGATATATATGACAATTCACTGATCCTACGTGGCTGTCACCTCTTCAGATGGTGAATGAATGCCAGCTTGATCCATTGGCAAGGTGATTTTCAGTCTATAGTGTATGGAACTATATGCTTCCTAGTCTGTTATTTTCCTGTTTTGCTGGAATGGTTCATGGTCTATTTCTTGCCATAAAGCAAGACAAGGTCATTTCAAATCATCCTGAGGCAAGAGGATTATGGTCAAGATTCAAAAATTTAATCAATAGAGGGAAAATGCTATTAAAGGCAGATTGGGACCAAATTTCAAGTCAAAGAGAAGCACAAGGGGCATCAAATTTGAGCAGCACCGGAAATACAAGATCTGTTATCTGATTCAGGGTTGAAGAAGGAAGGTGACAGAGAGGTAGGGAAGGCATGGTAAAGACCACAAATATTGGAAAAATCTGTACAAATTTACACAAACCGCGCTTTGTGGTCATGGAATTTCCCTAATCTGTTTTTACTCCAGAAATTCTTCCAGAAATCCAAAAATCTCTCTCCAATAAGTCAACTGGTCATCTCTACATATCTCCTCCTCATATTCCTTATCTTGCCTGATTAATTATACTAACATTCCATTCAGAAACTTGGAGCTATCATCAACCTCTCCCTCATAACTAGTGTCTAATTTGCCAAGTCCCATCAATTATACATGCCGAGTAAATCTCAACTGTCTTCTATCACCACTCCTACAGTTTAAACCGTAATAATTTCTCATCAGCTTCCTAACAGATCTGTCTGCTTTTATTCTCACCACCTTTCACAGAATCCTACACACGCCTCCTGAGTTAATTTTATACAAATCACAGAGTCGTTCATGCTATGACTCTGTTTAAAATATTTTAATAGGTCCTTATCAACTTTAGGACTAAACCAACACTTCTTAGCAGGGACTTTAATGTTCCAGCTGTGTCTGTTTTTCCATCCTCACAGCTCTCTGGCCACTAATTCCTAGGTGCCTGTGCTCCATAAGTTATCTCTTACTCAGACACACAATTCTCTCTCTTCCTTTCACAGCATTGTGTGTACTCTCCCTTTACCTACATGCCCCTCGTCCATTATTCACCTGGCACGTTCCTACTGATCTTTCAAACTTTGCTCTAATGTTGCTACCTTTGCCAATAGTGTGAAGCCTTCCTTCACTGCAAGGAGTCTGCTTCCTACGTGTTAATAGCAGATGTGAATATCAGTAAGTCCGCAAGAACTCAGTGTATAAGGAATACACTTTACTTTTTTATAACAAAATTAAGCTTATTTTGAACATTCATCTTATCAGGGCAGGAGAAAATTGTTTTAAGTCCATTTAGTCTCCCTAACCCTTTCCCTGGGCTTGGGTTTAAGTTTTGGGAGACTTAAATAATTCCAAGTGCTTAGGGGGTGAGGAACCACATCTTTAACAATTCTATTCATGCCTTGCTGCCTGTGGTCCTTGGACATCAGACCATTAAACTCAATACTGATATTCCTATTCCCATGGCCCCGTCTAGTGGGTTTGTTATTTGCTATTATAATGATGCTCCCATGACATGTTACAGAATTGCTGCAATGATGTCTATGGCTTTGAGGCCTTGAGGTCAACCTCTCAGGACTCCACCCATAGACGTAAGGCACACTATCAATCTCTCTCCATTCCCCATGTCCCTCCCAGCCTTTGTTCTTATACAGTCTTCTCCATCTCTCATCCCTACTGTTGGGAGAGTTGGTGGGAAAGATAATTATTTTTCCTTCATATATCTTTATGTCTTGAATCTTATTCATTCTCCCAAGGCCTTAAATATCTGAAGACCAAGGCCAAAAAAAAAGCTCAAACATTCTCTTTTGTTTTGATTGTTGTTGTGGCTGTTGTGGGCATTGTGTTTTTGTTTTAACTCTTCTCGCCTGGAAGAGATAAACATGGTAAAGTCTATCTGCTGGAGTCAGGAGGAAGGGAAATAATAAATACAGGTGGGGAAAAAGAAAATGAGGCATAGTTAATATCTTAACAATATTATTCTGTCCCATATCCCAGCCAGGATATTAGGCAGAGACAAGTGGCAGGATCTGAAACTACTAATTCCTACCAACGCTGCTGTAGGCCAAATGATGAAGTGGAAAGAAATTGGTCTTTGGACATCACATTTCTTCTCTCATCTCATCAAGTCTTCCTTTCTCATTTTGGTTTGCCCATTTCCTCCCAAATCTATGAATATATGCTTCCTGAAATGCTCACAGTAGTGGTAAATTCTTAACAGTTGATTTCTGCACATTAACCTTATACACATTACAGAAGTTAGAGTCATAAGCTAACATAAGGTAAAGGCAAGAAGATATTTAAGGCTGAACATATACTCTGATTCTGAAGTAAAAAGTAAAACTTTTATCATTGGTGCTTCAATGGGCCAGACCAAGAAGCTAGCTAAGAAAACAGACATACATGAGACTACACAACCACAGATTTTGTTATCTGCTTGTAGGCAATCAGAAAACATAATTGCTAGTAATTCTTTCTTTGACTAACTTATTAGCCTGTTGTGCCAGGGGTCACTTTGGGTTCAGTTACTCATCATCATTTGCAAGAATAATTTTGTGGGTCTTTGTAACTGCCAAGCACCAGTTGCCAGGTTTGACTTACCTGGTTACAAAAGATAATATCATTTTTTTTATTATTACCATATGAGTGTTTATGCTTAAAGATTCTATTTTATACCATCTTGGTACAATGAAAATGTTAAATATATTGAAACATTAATTTTTAACTGCATTGGGAATATTAAACTAAAAATTATCAACTTCCAGATAAAATAATGTGCCTAAAGATATGATTGTAGGCAATGTCCAGGCTCAGGAAAAAATGTCATTTTAATAGAAATGGAACCAAATATTATCAATATTCAGACACATATATAATTCTAGTCCCTTGATAAATATTAAAAATTTTAAATGGAAAAATTCTATATAAAATATGAACCAATGAAACACTTACATATTTGAAGGTTTTAAATTGTTATTCCCAAATTTAGAGGCAAAGGGCAACTTTTTGGTTCGTTCATAAAGCCCAGAACAAAACCTTGAAATGGACCCAAACCATTTGAGGGTTTAATTATCCTTGTTTTTCCAGCTGTGCATTCTAGAAGAGCCTACAGATATGTAACAGTTTACATTTTACAGATTTCACTGAAAAAGGAAAAAATTGTTTTTCATGACAGAAAACTACTTTGGGTAAATATAAATGTAAATGAAACCAGAAAGTGTACTTCACTGTTTAGCTGAAGGGAAAATTTTATCTATTTACAAAATTCTTTTTTATTCTCCTCTGATTTTGACTTGAATGGCTTCCAATTCCATTTGTGCTCTTTGTTTAGGTTTCATGACTTCCTTCCCTTAACCCATCGTTAAGGTAGTTGCATCTATTGAAAATTTTCAGAACCCATGTCTTAAAATGAAATATTCTCTTCCTTTCAGCTATCACTTGTCTACCAAAAGGTGCTCAGTTCAAAAGAAGGAAATATATAGCTTCCATACTTAAGAAAAGGATTAGCTCGATCTACTTGCCCCCTTTAACAGAGGAATTCAAATCACTTTACCAAAATAATTATGAGTAGGTTCCGTTTCACTTGGAAGGCTAGTTATCTGTAATAAAAACAGTTTGATTTATTCCTGGTAGTTTTCCTTCATTGTTTGAGATTGGCCATCAGGCAGAAATTAATTCTATTTGCCACAGAGTGATGCAAAGTTATGAAAATATATGCAAAATGCCAGGACCTTTATTCAGTGTAATTTCCAAAACTGTAAAAGTCCATTACCTGGAAGACACTAGGAATACACATAGATAAGTAAATTCTTCCTCAATTAATTATTTCTGCTTTGTTTGGACAAATAAGTAAATAAGAGTTGAGATTCATATTTTCAAAACAATCTGTAGAATTTTCTGGATGTGTGCTTTCATAAGATAGATAATATTGGACTATAAATTTATTTGCGAAAATTTTCGTTTCAGGAGAAAATCCAAGAAGAAAATATTTGATTGACTTACACTTTAAATTATATGTGTGTGTACCTATATATTTATATATTCATGCAGAAAGAGTAGAATTTGGTTATTGTGTGATACAATATTTTGTCCACTAGATGGGTCTCACTTTCATATTTTTCGAAATAAGATGATTTTTTTCTGTATTCATTCTGGTTGACCTCACGGAGCTTCCTGTTGGAGTTAAAAACAATAACTAACCAGTACTCTTCAAAAGTAATCTTCTTGAAGAACAACAATTAAAAAAAAATAGTTTTTTTGTTTTTTTTTAACTGAGGAACTGTTCTACTCTTTTAACTGGAATTAAGGATAGATTAAATAATAACTAAGGTAATGTGGGAGCCTGGATCCAATCCTGGAACAGAAATATAAACATTAGTGGAAAAACTGGCAAAATTTGAATGTCTATATATTAGTTAATAGTATCATTTGGATACTAATTTATTCATTTTGATCACTGTGCATTGGTTATGTAAGGTGTCATCATTAATGGAAGCAGGGTGAGGAAGATGAAGGAATTCTTCTATTTGCACAAGTTTTTTTGTAAGTCCACAGCTATTTCAAAATAAAATTTTTTTTAAATCAATGTAATAGAGTTAAAGTGAATGATAAATTAGAAAAAAATAATGAGCAGTATGAAGACTGTGATTAATGAAAGGTAAAAAAGGCTTAATAAACGAGATGCTAAAAAAGGTTTAGATTATATTTTATAAATCCTGTTGAACATGATCATGTTTCTTATTAATTTAAGGTGTGGACCTAGTAAAGATCACAACTGTTGGTTTGGTCTACCAAAACAGAAGTAAGTAATTGAGGAAAATAAAGTAATATGGGTATGTGTCAAACAGCCCTTATAGCATATAATTTTCTAATTTTGGAATTTTATTTTTTATTTTGAATCATTGCTCAGTCATTTAGTGCAGACATCTAATTTTTTCCAGAGAAAAACACAGGAATAATATGTTTTCTGAACTTGTGATTACAAGTGACAGTAATTGTATGGAATTTATACACACACACAAATGAGTACAAATAAAACTGAGGAAATCTAAATAAGATCAGTGGATGGTATCACTGTCAATATTTTGGGTCACATTATACTATAGTGTTGCAAAATGTAACCATTGGGGAAAACAGAAAAATATACAAGGGATCTCATATTATTTCATACAACTGCATGCAAACCTATAATTATCTCAATTAAGAAAAAATTGTGAAGGCAAAAAAAAGATATTTTCCAATTTTAAAAGAAAGAGAAAGGGAGAGCCAGAGAGAGGAGTCTGAAATATTTGTTGTTCTATCAGAGAAAAAGATAACAAATGTATTTTGTGTGGTTCCTAGGGAATCAAGAAACTTTTTCTATAAAAGGCCAGACAGTAAATATTTTAGATTTTGTGGGCCATTATGTCTCTGTTACAGCTACTCATGTCTGCCATTGCAGCCTGCAAGCAGCCATTGTGAATAAACAGACAACGAGCATGGCTGTGTCCTAATAAAATTTTATTTAAAGACACAAGTCTGAATTTTGTATAACTGTCTTGTGTCATTAAATATTATTATTCCTTTGATTTTTCTCAACTATTTAAAAGTATGATATCCATTCTTAACTTGCAGGTCATACACACAACTGCCAAATTCTGCAGTTGGACAGAATTTGGCCTTAGGGCTATAGTTTGCTGACTCTACCAGAGAGAGACAGATTTGGCTGAAAATAATGAAAATTTTTACAATAGTAGAACTAGCTGAAGCTAGGTGGTCTCTCTGTCAAGATGGTAGAGAGGATCTTCACAAAATAAATGAGGAACGGAACTGATAATTCCAGGGCTTCCAGTTGGATGATTCTGTGATTCTTTGGTCTTGTCATGTCCTTAAATGTGGTAATTTAAGGGGTAAAAAGAGATTGGTTACTTATTTTTAATTTAAAAAAAAATTTGGCTAAAAATATTGACTAGTGTTTCCTAGTATCTTAAAATTTTTTTAAAATCTGTTCTCATAGGCAAAACATTCTCTGACATAAATTGCACCAATGTTTTCTTGGGTCAGTCTCCCAAGGCAATAGAAATAAAAACAAAAATAAACAACCCAATCTTACAAGTTTTTGCACAGCAAAGGAAACCATAAATGAAATGAAGAAACAACCTATTGCAACTGACAAGGACTTAATTTCCAAAATATACAAACAGATCATACAACTCAATAACAAAAACTCAAACAACCCTATCCAAAAATGGCCAGAAGACCTAAACAGACATTTCTCCAAAGAAGACATACGGATGGCCAATAGGCACATGAAAAGATGCTCAACATCACTAATTATTAGAGAAATGCAAATCAAAACTACAATGAGGTACCACCTCACATCAGTCAGAATGGCCATCATTAAGAACTCTACAAATAACAAATGCTGGAGAGGATGCAGAGAAAAGGAAACCCTCCTACACTGTTGGTGGGAATGTAAGTTGGTGCAGCCACTGTGGAAAACAGTGTGGAGGTTGCTCAGAAAACTAAAAATAGAATTACCATATGATCCAGCAATCTCACTCCTGGGCATATATCCAGACAAAAAATATAATTCAAAAACATACATGCACCCCTATGTTCCTAGCAGCACTATTCACAATAGCCAGACATGGAAACAACATAAATGTCCATCAACAGATAAATGGATAAAGCAAATGTGGCACATATATACAATGGAATACTACTCAGCCATAAAAAAGAAATGATGCCATTTGCAACAACATTGGTGCAACTAGAGATTGTCATATCAAGTGAAGTAAGTCAGAAAGAGAAAGATGAATACCATATGATTTCACTTACATGTGGAATCTAATATATGACACAAATGAACCTATCTATGAAACAGAAACAGAACCACAGACGTAGAGGACAGACTGGTGGTTGCCAAGGGGGAGGGGGGCTGGGGGATGGATGGAGTGGGAGGTCAGGGTTAGCAGATGTAGGCTTTTATATATGGAATGGATAAGCAGTAAGGTCCTACTGTATGGCACAGTTCAGTATCCTATAATAAACGAAAATGGAAAGGAATATTAAAAAAAAGAATGTATATATATATATATATGTATAACTGAATCACTTTGCTGTATGGCAGTAATTAACACAACATTGTAAGTCAAATATACTTCAATAAAAAATAAATAAATAAAAATCTGTTCTCTTGCATTTTTTGAACCCACAAGCTACCTCCAGACTTGAATTCTTCTTTACATTCTGATTCATATCTGACGTTCAGGAAACTTCTTTGGTTACTTTTCTTAAATTTTGTAGTGGAAGCCATAGTTTAGCAAAGTTGCTGGTATTTATTATGTGTTCAATGATTACTAACTATACTTGTCATTACTGTTATTATTATTTGCCAATTTTGTGCATAAGAAGGCCTAGTCATCCAACAGAAGACAAAGGAGAACAATTCAGAAGACCACTATGTAAATTCAGTCCACTGATATATTACTGTATAGATGCAGAAATATTTGCTTTCACATTCTGGAATGTTTTTTTTGTTCCTCATTGCCACATACCTGAAATTCAGTTATGACAATTTCATCTCTTTATTTTAAAGCGTTGGGCTCTGTGAAAATGCCAGACCTTTGGAGGGGCTGCCAGATTAAACTGTATGAGTGGGGGCTGATTCAGGTTTTGTGAGACCTGCAACTCTCTTTAAGAAAACTAATACACAATTATTAACAAAAATTAGGGAAAGGATTTGGGGGGAGGGGGCTGTGCAACAGAAGGGACCTGAAATTCAAACATTATGACCTTGACAGTAAATTCACCTCGGGAATCAAAAATGAATGAGTCTCAGATTCTTTACTAAGAGGATGTTTGAAAGAAAAGAAGGAAGACCCCAAGGCTCAGAAAAATTGAGTTTCTGTGCCTAATGAGATTTGCAGCATAATATGTCAAACAGAAAGCACTGGCAACTGAGGAGGGGGCAGGGTTGTCAATTACTTCACTGATCTCACTGTTTATGTTTCCTATTTTTCTTTTATGGCTTCTTAATTACTGGTGCCATGGAGAAAGTGATGTTATCCAATCGTCTTCAACTTAGCATCCCTAGCCCCAATAATTAAACAGGCAAATGAAATCAAATAACTCAAAGAAATATGTACTGAAAATAAGTAAATATGGATTTTCAGAAAATAAAGACTCTAAGGAGATAGGAAATAGTGATTCAGTTCATGAGAACATCTTTTGGAAAGGTAGCATTCTTCTGAAAACAATGAAATCTTTAGGACCTAGGAAAGTGTGGATCTCTGAACCAGTAGCTTCGTGCTCTCTTAGGCAGTTCTGGCTTTCATTCCACTTGTCATTAAGCACACACACCGAAGCATGTAATTAGGGCAGCATGCTGAGAGTTGAACTGCTGCTACATGAGCATATGTCTTGTCTTTTCCTAAAGGCCCTCTGAGCAATGGCTGATCAATGAGCATGCCTTTGCAACCATGCCAGCATTTTTGACTTAGGTCAATCAGATGTAACTAAATCTTCTAAGCCTTAGCTGAATATTAGAATTTGATCTATATAGTCAGGAGAGCCACACCTATAATTTGCTTAGCAGAATTTCATCAGCTTCATAGACTCTGAACAAGGACATTTTGGGTGCAACTTGGCCCTGGCCCTGTGCCTCTGAATGTGTGGCTGTCTGTAGCATCAAAAGCAAACCTATTATCTATTAGTCATTCTCAAATGGAACATAGCTATAGTTGTGAGATAGATTTTGAGTCACTTTTCAAAAATAGAAAAGGATAAAATGCATGATTAACCTTTAAAAATTAAAGCAGATTCAAGAGTAGCTATAAAATGCCTCAGTTTCATATGCTACATTATTCTATGCTTTCTTTAGCCAGAGAAAAGGGGTGGTGTTATAGCTACTGGACCAGAAATTGTGCATAACCCACAATATGGGTGAACTCTTCAAATAGCTGCTTTTATTATTGACAAAATCATTAATTGCTTTTAGAATGACTCACCTAAAACAACTATGGCACTATTTGATATGTCTAATACTCCAAGGCATATAGCAAATAGGAATCTTATTCATTGAGTCTACTACAGTGCAGAAAGTTTGAGAACCATTGGCTTAGAGAATCTCACGGCTACAGCTCTCCGATATGTGCAAATCCATAAATGCCCCAGAAATTACCTAGAGATGGAATAAAATTGGTCTCACACATACATCTCGCACTTATACTTACAATATTTCAGTATGTTGTTTTTTACTTAAGATAGCTTTTTAAGGGTTTCTGAATTCATTATAGAGTTTTGGCCCTATGTGTTTTTATAATTAATGGACACTAAATATAAAATTACTATCACATGAGGGTTTATGAAATATTTTGAAATTTGAAAAAATGTCAGGTAGTAATTGAAAAGGAACGAAAACCTTCAAAGGTAGAGTTGATAAATAGGTAATAATATCTCCCTCCCCAGAATTCTTTCCTTTTCCTGGGCTCCCAGGATTCTGGGCAGCAGAATTGAATAGAGTAAAGCACATGCCCATAGTAGAAATGCAGTGATAGGGCCTATATTTTAATTGAGATTGTGTATTTTCCTCCTTCTGTAATATATGTAGAATCATTTTCTTTTACCTTTGCTAATGGAATTCCTCTTCCCCAATACGATGTATGAATCAAATCTTTGTCCCCCGCAAAAAAAATCAATGTGTGTGTCTAATCCAAGTCTGACTGCTTTAGGTAGCTCCTTTTAACTGGAATAATCCCTCAGTGGCAACTAGCTCAATTTAATGTTCTTTGATTAAAAACAATTGTGATTTATAGAGTGGAGGTAATAGCTCCTTTTAAGATCCTACTGTTATTAACAACACAGCGGGAAAGCTCTCAAGACAACAGCTTTTCAGCAGAGGATGTTATAGAGCAACTGTAACATATTTCAATAGTACAGCCCATCATCTTTCAAAGTGCCCAAGGAAAGAATGTTGCACTAATGAGCAGGCTGAAAGCATAGCTGAATGGATTTCATGAACCAACTCCATGCATTTTGTTAATTCAGATTTTTTTTTAAATCACATTACACATATCTTTACTACAGCATTATTTGGAAAGATTCATTATGTAAGACACTGTCTTACATAGCATTAGCATATTACAAATGAGAAATTTATCCATTTTTGGGTTTCATAAAAAATTTTCTCTGCCTCAATAAATACTTAATATAATTTTTTAAAACTTTTTTCTACCTAAGTATTTGTTTGCTGTTTAATCCTAAAATTCTGGTGACATCACTCTCCTTAATCCTAAAACCTTAACATTTTAAAAAGGAATATTTTTATTTACTTTCAGCTATTAAAGTTCAATGACATTTGACGAAAAAGTAAATGACATTTGGGGGAGGGAAGTAAATGTCCTTTACCTTTTAAAAACGTTAGATACGTGGCAAGTAATTGAAAGTGTTATATTCCAGGAAGTAAAAAAATAATGATTGAATCTAGGGGCGTATTTACTCAAACATACAATAAAGAAGTATTGAGTCAAGAGTATAGCGCTGTACTGAAGCACAGGGAGAGCCGTTTTTGAAAATCTATTCTTTAGGTCTGCATTAATTAGTCATTGAAATTATTATGAGTAATACCCTTGCCAAATGGATATCCAGAGCTCACCTCTAAGGCTCATCCAGAGGGTAGAAATGAATTTGAATATAAGAGCAGAACGGATTCCCTGGAGTCATTTGGTAGAACCTTCACATTTTATTGATTAGGAAAGCTCAGACCAGAGAGATGAGTTCTCCAAGGTCACACAAAGGCCATGGCAAATCTGGCCTTTCATTATCACCTTGCTGTCGTTTCTACTCTACTACCAATCTTACCCCTTAGCATGGGTTTAAACAAAGATCTAGAAGCTTCTGGGCAATAGTTCAAGAGGGTCTAAATTATAACACTGTTAAAACTTTTTCTCCTTCCAATTATGCTGTAAGTAAAAAATGATCAACTCTCCACTTTTTTACTGAGGCAAACAAAACTTTGGCATTGTCTCTCTCCTTTTTCCAAGGTTTTATTGTTTATTATATGCTATAGTGGTAAATCCTGAGCTGGAAGTGGTCAAGGACCCTGAATAAAAGTTTGGCTTCTTGACCCCTCTGAATCAGCTGAAAGGATGGGTAAAACATCTCCAGGGCTGATCCAAATAGAACAGGATGACATGTCCTTTCAGACCATTCAGAAGGGTACAATATACAAGGATGACACTTTGGGGTTGTCTACCTTTGCTACAGAAATCTAACAGGTATTGCAGGAGGACATATAGTAGGGAAAAGAGAGAGAGAGAAGGGACTAAGATGACTTCCCTGAGCCCAGGAAGGGATGTGTTGGTCTTGTTTTAAATACAAAGCAGTAAATCAATCTTTTCATGACCTATGTTATTTGAATTGATATTCACTGAAAATGACCCAAGAGTTTCAAAAATATTACAACCACAAGGTTGCTAAGCATTCCTCTAATGTACACAGAGAAAGACTAAAGGCTTTTAACATAAGCAAGACTGTATAAATAGAAGGATCTCAAATGATCCTGAAAGCAACGTGACCTGAATGCTTCCAGACCCTTAAAGGAGGGGTTCCTGCCATCGTTGGCCTATAAATCAAACTGTTATGTAATGGCCTTTCTAAATTCAAAAACAATCCCCTTAACTTCTAGTTCTGTTCATCAACAATTTTTATTTTGTATTAATAGGATAATTATACAAAAATGTTACATAATTGAAAGTCTTTCATAGAGACAATATATAGTAAGATAATGCGATTTAAGCAATGTTCAACTTTTTATTATACCAAAATATATGGCTGTATAATTATCCAATTAAATTTGTATTTACTGTTATATTCAGTATCACACAGCAAAGTGAACATTTCTTTAGCGAAATATAAACAAAGCAAACTTAATTGGTTAAATATAGGGAAATGCAGTTTTTGTCTGTTTTTACAAACATTTCGTTCAGTTATTGGCCATATGTGTTTCCATATGTGAATGTGTGTATATTTAGAATGAAAGCACAGTATAAGCTATGTATCATCAATTTCCAAAGGGGAAAAACTCAAATGAAAGAGTTACAACTTCTTATTTAAACCAAACACTCACCATGACCCCTGGATATACTAAACTTTGACAAATGATTATTCAAAATCATATAATGTCTAAAGAAAGAAAGAGGAGTCACAGCTTCCATCTAAACAACTCTTTAGTCTCACCAAGGCTTCTACCACTCCACTGAATTTAAACTAGAAAATTGGCAGTTAACCACGATTTTGTCCAATATAATGGATCTTCTTAGTGACTCACTTTAAAAACAACTTCCCATTAATTTTCCACGTAGTTGGTTTCTTCTTCCTAGAAACTCTCTCTTACCCTAGCTTCAAGGAACCCTAAATCTTCTTGGCTTTCCTCTTTTCTTTCTTTGGCCACTATTTCACAATTTTTCTGGTTCTCTTCCACCCAACATTTAAATGTTGGAATTGCTCAGGACTACTTTTTTTCTTTTTTATCATCTTTATTGGAGTATAATTGCTTTCCAATGGTGTGTTAGTTTCTACTTTATAACAAAGTGAATCAGCTATACATATACTTATATCCCCATATCTCCTCCCTCTTCCGTCTCCCTCCCACCTTCCCTATTCCACCCTCTAGGTGGTCACAAAGCACTGAGCTGATCTCCCTGTGCTATGCGGCTGCTTCCCACTAGCTATCTATTTTACATTTGGTAGTGTATATATATCCATGCCACTCTCTCACTTCGTCCCAGCTTACCCTTCCCCATCCCCATATCCTCAAGTCCATTCTCTAGGTCTGCATCTTTATTCCTGTCCTGCCCCTAGGTGCTTCAAAGCCTTTTTTTTTTTTTTCAGATTACATATATATGTGTTAGCAAACGGTATTTGTTTTCCTCTTTCTGACTTACTTCACCCTGTATGACACACTCTAGGGCATCCAGATCACTACAAGTAACTCAATTTCGTTTCTTTTTATGGCTGAGTAATATTCCATTGTATATATGTGCCACATCTTCTTTATCCATTCATCTGTAGATGGACACTTAGGTTGTTTGCATCTCCTAGCTATTGTAAATAGAGCTGCAATGAACATTGGAGTACATGAGTCTTTTTGAATTCTGGTTTTCTCAGGGTACAAGCCCAGTAGTGGGACTGTTGTGTTGTATGGTAGGTCTATTTTTAGTTTTTTAAGGAAGCTCCATGCTGTTCTCCATAGAGGCAGTATCAATTTGCATTCCCACCAACAGTGCAAGAGGGTTCCCTTTTCTCCACACCCTCTCCAGCATTTATTGTTTGTAGATTTTTTGATGATGACCATACTGAATGGTGTGAGGTAATACCTCATTGTAGTTTTGATTTGCATTTCTCTAATGATTAGTGATGTTGAGCATCTTTTAATATGTTTGTTGGCAATTGCTGTATCTTCTTTGGAGAAATGTCTATTTAGATCTTCTGCCCATTTTTGGATTGAGTTGTTTGTTCTTTTGATATTGAGCTGCATGAGCTGCATGTAAATTTTAAAGATCAATACTTTGTCAGTTGCTTCATTTGCAAATATTTTCTCCCTTTCTGAGGGTTGTCTTTTCGTTTTGTTTATGGTTTCCTTTGCAAAAGCTTTTAAGGTTCACTAGGCTCCATTTGTTTATTTTTGTTTTTATTTCCATTTCACTAGGAGGTGGGTCAAAGAAGGATCTTGCTGTGATTTATGTCATAGAGTATTCTCCCTATGTTTTCCTCTAA
This sequence comes from Delphinus delphis, assembly GCF_949987515.2. NCBI lineage: Eukaryota > Metazoa > Chordata > Mammalia > Artiodactyla > Delphinidae > Delphinus > Delphinus delphis. The sequence continues at coordinate 39,617,569 of NC_082686.1, forward strand.
CAGTTTTATAGTGTCTGCCCTTACATTTAGGTTTTTAATCCATTTTGAATTTATTTTTGTGTATGGTGCTCAGGAGTGTTCTAATTTCATACTTTTACATGTATCTGTCCACTTTTCCCAGCACCACTTATTGAAGAGGCTGTCTTTTCTCCATTGTATATTCTAGCCTCCTTTATCAAAGATAATGTGACCGTATGTGAATGGGTTTATCTCTGGGCTTTCTATCTTGTCCCATTCATCTATATTTCTGTTTTTGTGCCAGTACCATACTGTCTTGATTACTGTAGCTTTGTAGTATAGTCTGATGTCCGGGAGCCTGATTTCTCCAGCTCCGTTCTTCTTTCTAAAGACTGCTTTGGCTACTCGGGGTCTTTTGTGTTTCCATACAAATTGTGAAATTTTTTGTTCTAGTTCTGTAAAAAATGCCATTGGTAGTTTGATAGGGATTGCACTGAATCTGTAGATTGCTTTGGGTAGTAGAGACATTTTCAGAATGTTGATTCTTCCAACCCAAGAACATGGTATATCTCTCCATCTGTTTATATCATCTTTCACTTCTTTCATCAGTGTCTTATAGTTTTCTGCATACAGGTCTTTTGTCTCCTTAGGTAGGTTTATTCTTAGGTATTTTCTTCTTTTTGTTGCAGTGGTAAATCAGAATGTTTCCTTCATTTCTCTTTCAGATTTTTCATCATTAGTGTATAGGAATGCCAGAGATTTTCGTGCATTAATTTTGTATCCTGCTACTTTACCAATTCATTAATTAGCTCTAGAAGTTTTCTGGTAGCCTCTTCAGGATTCTCTATGTATAGTATCATGTCATCTGCAAACAGTGACAGATTTACTTTTTCTTTTCCTATTTGGGTTTTTTTTTTTTTCACTCTGACTGCTGTGGGTAAGACTTCCAAAACTATGTTGATTAATAGTGGTGAGAGTGGACAATCTTGTCTTGTTCCTGATCTTAGAGGAAATGGTCTCAGTTTTTCACCATTGAGAACAATGTTGGCTGTGGGTTTGTCATACCTGGCATTTTTATGTTGAGGTAAGTTCCCTCTATGCCTACTTTCTGGAGGGTTTTTATCATAAATGGGTGTTTTATTTTGTCAAAAGCTTTTTCTGCATCTATTGAAGTGATCATATGGTTTTTCTCCTTGAATTTGTTAATATGGTTTATCACATTGATTGATTTGGGTATATTCAAGAATCCTTGCATTCTTGGGATAACCACACTTGATTATCCTGTATGATCCTTTTAATGGGCTGTTGGATTCTGTTTGCTAGTATATTGTTGAGGATTTTTGCATCTATGATCATCAGTGATATTGGCCTGTAGTTTTCTTTCTTTGTGACATCTTTGTCTGGTTTTGGTATCCGGGTAATGGTGGCCTTGTAGAATGAGTTAAGGAGTATTCCACCCTCTGCTATATTTTGGAAGAGTTTGAGAGGGATAGGTGTTAGCTCTTCTCTAAATGTTTGATAGAATTTGCTTGTGAAGCCCTCTGGTCCTGAGCTTTTGTTTGTTGAAAGAATTTAAATCACAGTTTCAATTTCAGTGCTTGTGACTGGTCTGTTTATATTTTCTATTTCTTCCTGGTTCAGTCTCGGAAGGTTGTGCATTTCTAAGAATGTGTCCATTTCTTCCAGGTTGTCCATTTCATTGGTATATAGTTGCTTGTAGTAATCTCTCATGATCCTTTGTATTTCTGCAGTGTCAGTTGTTACTTCTTTTTCATTTCTAATTCTATTGATTTGAGTCTTCTCCCTTTTTTACTTGATGAGCCTGGCTAATGGATTATCAATTTTGTTTACCTTCTCAAAGACCCAGGTTTTAGTGTTATTGATCTTTTCTATTGTTTCCTTCTTTTCTTTTTCATTTATTTCTTATATGATTTTTATGATTTCTTTCCTTCTGCTAACTTTGGGTTTGTTTTGGTTTTTCTTTCTTTAATTGCTTTAGGTATACAGTTTGGTTGTTTCTTTGAGATGTTTCTTATTTCTTGAGGTAGGATTGTATTGCTATAAACTTCCCTCTTAGAACTGCTTTTGCTGCATCTCATAGATGTTGGGTCGTCGTGTTTTCATTGTCATTTGTTTCTAGGTAGTTTTTGATTTCCTCTTTGATTTCTTCAGTGATCTCTTGGTTATTTAGTAGTGTATTGTTTAGCCTCCATGTGTTTGTATTTTTTACACACTTTTTCCTGTAATTGATATCTAGTCTCATAGCATTGTGGTTGGAAAAGATACTTGATATGATTTCAATTTTCTTAAATTTACTAAGGCCTGAATTGTGAACCAAGATATGATCTCTCCTGGAGAATGTTCCATGGGATGTCCTATAAATATGAATTAAGTCCATCTGGTCTAGTGTCATTTAAAGCTTGTGTTTCTTTATTTATTTTCATTTTGGATGATCTGTCCTTTGGTGAAAGTGGGGTGTTGAAGTCCCTTATTATGATTTTGTTACTGTTGATTTCCCCTTTTATGGCTGTTAGCATTTGCCTTATGTGTTGAGGTGCTCCTATGTTGGGTGCCTAAATATTTACAATTGTTATATCTTCTTCTTGGATTGATCCCTTGATCATTAGGTAGTGTCCTTCTTTGTCTCTTGTAATAGTCTTTATTTTCAAGTCTATTTTGTCTGATATGAGAATTGCTACTCAAGCTTTCTTTTGATTTCCATGTGCATGGAATATCTTTTCCATCCCCTCACTTTCAGTCTGTATGTGTCCCTAGGTCTGAAATGGGTCTCTTGTAGGCAGCATATGTATGGGTCTTTTTTTTTGTATCCATTCAGCCAGTCTATGTCTTTTGGTTGGAGTATTTAATCCATTTACATTTAAGGTAGTTATCGATATATATGTCCCTATTACAATTTTCCTAATTGATTTGTGTTTGTTATTGTAGGTCTTTTCCTTCTCTTGTGTTTCCTGCCTAGAGAAGTTCCTTTAGCATTTGTTGTAAAGCTTATTTAATGGTGCTGAATTCTCTTAGCTTTTGTATGTCTGTAAAGCTTTTAAATTCTCTGTCGAATCTGAATGCGATCCTTGCTGCGTAGAGTAATCTTGGTTGTAGGTTTTTCCCTTTCATCACTTTAAATATGCGCTGCCACTCCCTTCCACTTTTCAGAGTTTCTGCTGAAAGATCAGCTGTTAACCTTATGGGGATTCCCTTGTATGGTATTTGTTACTTTTCCCTTGCTGCTTTTAATATTTTTTCTTTGTACCTAACTTTTGAGAGTTTGATTAGTATATGTCTTGGCATGTTTCTCCTTGGATTTATCCTGTATGGGACTCTCTGTGCTTCCTGGACTTGATTGACTGTTTCCGTTCCCATATTAGGATAGTTTTCAACTATAATCTCTTCAAATATTTTCTCAGTCCCTTTCTTTCTCTCTTCTTCTTCTGGGATCCCTATAATTCAAATGTTGGTACGTTTAATGTTGTCCCAGGATCTATAAGACTGTCCCCAATTCTTTTCATTCTTTTTTCTTTATTCTGCCCTGTGGTAGTTATTTCCACTATTTTATCTTCCAGGTTACTTATCCGTTCATCTGCCTCAGTTATTCTGCTATTAATTCCTTCTAGCGAATGTTTAATTTAATTTATTGTTTAGTTCACCATTGTTTGTTTGCTCTTTAGTTCTTCTAGGTCCTTGTTAAACGTTTCTTGTATTTTCTCCATTCTATTTCCAAGATTTTGGATCATATTTACTATCATTACTCTGAATTTTTTTCAGGTAGCCTGTCTATTTCCTCTTCATTTGTTTGGTCTGGTGGGTTTTTACCTTGCTCCTTCATCTGTTGTGTGTATCTCTGTCTTCTCATTTTGCTTAATTTACTGTGTTTGGGGTCTCCTTTTCACAGACTGCACGTTCGTAAGTCCCATTGTTTTTGATGTCCACCCCCAGTGGCTAAAGATGGATCAGTGTATTGTGCAGGCTTCCTGTTGGAGGGGACTAGTGCCTGTGTTCTTGTGGATGAGTTTGGATCTTGTCTTTCTGGTGGGTAGGATCACATCCAGTGGTATTTTGGGGTGTCTGTGACCTTATTATGATTTTAGGCAGCCTCTCTGCTAATGGGAGGGGTTTTATTCCTGTCTTGCTAGTTTTTTGGCATAGGGTGTCCAGCACTCTAGCTTGCTGGTCGTTGAGTGGAGCTGGGTCTTAGCGTTGAGATGGAGATCACTGGGAGAGCTTTCGCCATTTGATATTATGTGGAGCTGGGAGGTCTCTGGTGGATCAATGTTCTGAATTCTGCTCTCCCACCTCAGAGACACAGGCCTGACACCCAGCTGGAGCAACAAGACCCCGTCAGCCACACAGCTCAGAATAAAAGGGAGAAAAAAGAAAGAGAAGAAAGAAAGAAAGAAAGAAAGAAAGAAAGAAAGAAAGAAAGAAAGAAAGAAAGAATAAAATAAACTTATTAAAATAAAAAATATATATATTAAAAATTAAAAAGTTGTAAAAAAAGGAAAGAAAGAAAGAAGAGAGCCACCAAACCAATAAACAAATCCACAAATGAGAACAAGAGCTAAAAACTATACTACAAAAGGAAAAACAAAAAAAAAAAAGGAGAGACAAAACCCTAGGACAAATGGTAAAAGCAAAGCTTATATATACACACTTACAAAAAGAGAAAAAGGAAATATATATCTATATCTATATATATGTAAAAAAGGAAGAGAGCAACCAAATCAATAAACAAATCTACCAATGATAATAAACTCTAAATACTAAAGTAAGATAAACATAAAACCAGAAACAAATTACATGCAGAAAGCAAACCCCAAGTCTACAGTTGCTCCCAAAGTCCACTGCCTCAATTTTGGGATGATTCTTTGTCTCTTCAGGTATTCCACAGATGCAGCGTATATCAAGTTGATTGTTGAGATTTAATCCTTTGCTTCTGAGGCTGCTGGGAGATATTTCCCTTTCTCTTTGTCCGCACAGCTCCTGGGGTTCAGCTTTGGATCTGGCCCCACCTCTGCATGTAGATCACGTGAGGGCACCTGTTCTTCTTCCCTCAGACAGGAGGGGGTTAAAGGAGCAGCTGTTTAGGGGAATCTGGCTCACTCAGGCCGAGGGGAGGGAGGCAGAATGCAGGGCGAGCCTGTGGTGGCAGAGGCCTGTGTGACGTTGCAACAGCCTGAGGTGTGCCATGTGTTCTCCTGGGGAATTTGTCCCTAGATCACGGGACTGTGGCAGTGGCGGGCTGCACAGCCTCTCAGGAGGGGAGGTGTGGATAGTGACCTGCGCTTGCACACAGGCTTCTTGGTAGCTGCAGCAGCAGCTTTAGCGTTTCATGCCTGTCTCTGGTGTCCGTGCTGATAGCCGTGGCTCGCGCCCATCTCTGGATCTCGTTTAGGTGGTGCTCTGAATCCCCTCACCTTGCACACCCCAAAACAATTGTCTCTTGCCTCTTAGGCAGTTCTAGACTTTTTCCTGGACTCCCTCCTGGCTAGTTGTGGCACACTAGCCCCCTTCAAGCTGTGTTCTCGCAGCCAACCCCAGTCCTCTCTCTGGTATCTGACCTCTGAAGCCAGAGTCTCAGCCCCCAGCTCCCATCCGCCCTGGCGGGTGAGCAGACAAGCTTCTCAGGCTGGTGAGTGCTGGTCAGCAGTGATCCTCTATGCAGGAATCTCTCCCTCAGAGGAATCTTCGCCCTCAGTACCCCTGTTGCTGTGCTCTCCTCCGTGGCTCCGAAGCTTCTTCCCCGCCACACCTGTCTCCGCTAGTGAAGGGGTTTCCTAGTGTGTGGAAACATTTCCTCCTTCACAGCTCCCTCCCACTGGTGCAGGTCCCGTCCCTATTCTTTTGTCTCTGTTTTTTTATTTTTTCTTTTGCCCTACCCAGGTACGTGGGGAGTTTCTTGCCTTTTGGGAAGTCTGAGGTCTTCTGTCTGAGGTCTCCTGTCAGCATTCAGTAGGTGTTCTGCAGGAGTTGTTTCACATGTAGATGTATTTCTGATGTATTTGGGGGCAGGAAGGTGATCTCCATGTCTTACTCCTCCGCCATCTTGAAGGTCACCCAGGACTCCTTTTTATACTCTCTTCTGTTCTCACTGTAACTTCTTACTCCAGGTTAACTTGCAGTCTTCAGTGTCACTTTAACATGGAAGGATACTCCCTATCATCCTATTCCCTCAAGCATTTTGATGGGAAGAAAGTGTCATAAAACTGAGTAAAAGAAACAAGAGCATTTTTTGAATCCCTAACACAGCTGGTTGAAGAAACTTAAAGACTTAAATGTCCTCTTATGGAGAAGACAGTCCAATAATACCAATATGATGTGGCCAAGATTCACCATTTTTATGACCTTGAGGACCATAAACAACTGGACCCTGAATAAGAGGCCAGAGGTTTAGAAAAACCAGGTGGAGTTTGAGGGGAGAGGGAGAGATGGAGGGAGACCATCTGTGTTCATCAACAGCTAATGAAAAGACTTCTTTATTTTCTACATTTTCTGGTAATTAGCTCTACATATGCACCATCCCAGATGCTAAAGGAATAATTAATGAGTCACACCAGTGCCCAATACTCCCAGTTTTTCTCTCAAGCTTAGATTTTCCTTTGAGTTCCAGACCCTTACATTGAGTCATTACTCAATATATCCATATCAACTCCCCCTAAGTAATTATGAAAGAGAACTTGTGTGCTTCTTATTCTTTTCCTTCTGGTGATGTTTATCACACTGTTGCTCACAAAGAAACCTGAAAGTGAAAATTGATGATTCAATATTCCTCATCCTCCATATCAAATCCATTCATTCTCTTCCAACTCTGCCATCACTACCCTAGCCCAAACCACCAGGATCTCTTGCCTGGATTATTTCAATTGACACCTATTTTTTTTTATTATTTTATTTATATTTTTATCAAAGTTATATGCATGCATGAATGCTACACAGATTAAATAGTCAAATAGTTCTATATACAAGGGTTGCAACACACACACACACACACACACACACACACACACACACAGGGTATCCTGGTATCTTCCTCCTCAATTCCCATCTCCAAGCTTTTTCAATACTGTTAGCAAGTTCTTTGGGCATTTACCTCTAGACCTCTACAAAATAAATATATATTGTTATTTCATGATTCAGAATGGAGCATTAATTTCTTATATAGCATTTTGTATTCGCTGGAGTTCATAATTATTTAGGTTTTTTTTAATTGCTTATTTTTCCATTTATCCCAAACTCATTTTCAGGTGTTTTCTATATCTTAAGTTGTTCTATGTATAAGATTATTTCAGTTTCTGCTTCTTAGAGAAACTCCCACAGCCTGGTGACCTGCTTCAGTCTAATTAGTTGGCTTCCAAGCCTGGTTTTCATCTCCTTTCAAAATCCTCCTAGAGATTCCTTTTACCTTTCTCCAGTGTTTCCTGTTTTCTATATTCCATGGCTTTCTACTTCTTGCTTCATTCCCTTGTTTTAATTGAGCAGTAGCATCCAGAGAAATTGTGACTAGGAGGTGAGGTTTTGCACCTTTCATGTATATTTTTTGTTCTATTCTAGCAATTCATTGATAGTGGGGGACTATAGTATTCTAGATCGAAAATAGTAGTCCTTCAGAATTGGAAGCACTGTGTCACTGTCTTCTATGCTTCCAGGGTTGTTGAGAACTCTATTTTGAGTCTGGATTATATATTTGTACTTTTTTCTTTGTTTTGTTTTTTGTTGTTTAGTATTTGTTTTCTATTTCTCTCTGGAAGTTTGTAGTTTCTTAATTTTGTCCCTTTGAACTATCATGATAGGAGGTTCTGGGGCACTGGTAGACCTTTGCAGTGTGCAAATTTATGTTCCTCTGTCTTTGGGGTCTCTTAAACTCTTCAATTGATGATTTCCTTCCTCCATTTTTCCTTTTCTTTCTATTCAGAATGGCTATTATTTGAATATTAACCTTCGTGGGCTGATCTTCTAATTTTCCTACTTTATCTGTTATTTTTCTCTTTTTGCTCTACTATCTAGAATGTATTCCCACTCTGTACTTTTGTTTTACTATCTGGAGTATATACCCTAAGTTATCTTCCATAGCCTTTAGCTTGCTGTTTCTGCTATGCTCTTATTTTTAATATCACAGGTTTTTTTGTATTCTGGATATTCATATTAATAGTATCCTTTAATACTAATCTGTTCTTGTTTTCTGCTTGTATATCTTTTAATCTCTCAAGTTATTATTCATAGTTTTTATTGTTTTATCTTCCCTGAATAGTTTTTTCTTCAAATTGTTTTTATTTATTTGTTTATTTTGGTCTGTTTTTCAAGTAAAGAAGTGTTTCTCAGATGTCTGGTAATCCTCAGCTGACTGCTCATATTTAATACTGGGAGACTAAAAGTGAGTGGCATTTCTGAGTGTGGGTGGGACTTTGCCAGTGTGGGTTCAGTAGGGAGATCTGACTGACCCATACCTTTGGGAAAACCACAGTTACTATTTTTAGTCTTTGCCTCTTAGTCTTGTAAGATTGCCCAAGGGTAATTTCTCATGCTCAATGTTTAGCTACTAGCAGCCTGGCTAGCAGAATTCTTGAACCCAAGTTGAAGAAAAGGACTGAGAGTTTCAATATCCAGTGTGTTTTTGTTAGTTTTACTACTTTCCTTTTATTATGGACTCTTACCACCTGCAGATCATCCTTGCAACTATATGTGGTATCTTCTAATATTGGGATTTTGTGTTCACTTCTCCAGACACTATAAACTTCTATGTTTCTGCTCTTATGGAAGGGGATATGGGGATCTAACTGTAAACAGGTTACAACCCATTCACCTTAATTTAATCCTTACTAATCCTTTGTCCCTACTTCCATGAGACCTGGAAAGACTGATTCCTGAGAACTGGGAAACTAGGTGGCACAAATTTGCTCCTTTCCTAGCTATCTCTACTGCTGGTTTAGGATTCAGCTTTCTCCTTTTTATTTAAAGAAGCCTTTCCTAATCACACAAATCAGATTTTATCTCTCTACACACACTTACCAAAACTCTCTACTTCTTCTGAGTACTAATTGCAATTAAACCCATTTGAATAATTACTTGTTTAACCTCTGTCTTCCCTAGTAGATTGTAAGGAACATGACAGCAGTCCATGGTTGTCTTGTTTTCAGCTCTAGTGCAGAGTCTGGCATATTTTCTAGTACATCGTGAGTACACAGTGCTAATCTTTTAAATGAAAGAATAAATAAGAAAATAAGGCAACTGAGATAATCATTACTAAAACTCTCAAGACATAGCCTATGGGCCACAACACTTTTAATTACTGTGCCAAGTTACAAAATCATTTCAAAGTATTACATAATCATATTATACTTGATCTATTAACCTACTTCAAACCTAGAAATAAATGCTAGTTTATTCAGTTTTAAAATAGATAAACTAAATTTTTAATGTAATTTTATGAAATGATATGGCTTCAAGAATGATAAATAACAGAAAGCTAATATAAAGTTATTAAAAATAAATACATATATATGCCAGGTAGTGCTAATGGATATGAAGAAAAAGTAAATAAGAGTAAGTAGAGGGCTTCCCTGGTGGCACAGTGGTTGAGAGTCCACCTGCCAATGCAGGGGACACGGGTTCGTGCCCCGGTCTGGGAAGATCCCACGTGTCGTGGAGCGGCTGGGCCTGTGAGCCATGGCCATTGAGCCTGCACGTCCGGAGCCTGTGCTCCTCAACAGGAGAGGCCACAACAGTGAGAGGCTCGTGTACCGCAAAAAAAAAAAAAAAAAAAAAAAAAAGAGTAAGTAAAAGAGAGAGCAGTGGGGGACCTATTTTAGATAGGAGGTGCCGAGGAAGATCTCTATGTTGAGTTTACATTTGAGCCAAAATCAGGAGGAAATTGGAGATTAAATCATGAAGTTACCTGATTGTTCTTTATTTACACTCACTTATACATACACACACACATACCATTTATCAGAACAAATATTACTTTTCAGTAGCAGTGCAGTCATAAAATGAGAAAAATATTTTCCTATTTTCCAATTATGGGAATATTTTTTCCATAATTTGCAGTGTACTTTTCTCAGCATATATTCAGTTCTTACACATATTATAGTCAACATGTTTTAGTACTTTTCCTTTTTCCCCAGATTCCAGATTGTGGCCTTTCAAGTTTGTCAGGAATAAGATTAAGATCCATGTTGGACCACATACCCATTGTTACAGAAAGAGAAGTTTGAGATAACTGTTCTAATAGAATCACAACTAAATTCTTTGCAAGTAGTACACAAACCCTCAGTAATTTTTTTTTTTTTGAGTGGAATGATGATCTTGGCTTATTCTTTCAGTCATATTGATATAGGCAACCGCAAAGAGGCTTGCTGATGAAAGTTTCTAAAGCATCATTCCCTTGGAGATTTACAACTGAGAGTGATTCAGAACTGAGAAGCATAGTCTCACTAGTCATCCTGTTTCCACCTGTAAACTTCCAGTGGTCCTGGCATCTAATTCCACATGACTCTTTGGCTACATAGCATCTAGGCAATAAGTTCTATTTCCACAGATATATTTTTCACTCCTAATGTGAAGATCTTGAAAGAGAAAGAAAGAGAAAGAGAAGACCAGAGAAACCCCCCAAGTACTACTTTAAATGTCAAGCTACAACCTTGAACAGGCTGCAGCAAAATGATTGACAGAAGCACTTTGTCACATCCTAACCTCATATTTGATATACAATGCATATCACATTCTATTACCTATGGAGAAGATTACTTCTCCATATTATTAACTAGCCTACATCATTCTCTCTCATCATAAGTTCATTGCCCTAAAACAATAGCTAATACTACTTGAGTATTTATTAGGTATTTTTATAAGTACATTATATAGATAGATAGAAATAGATAAATAGATTATTAGGTATAAACTCACATCAACATATAAAATAAGGGTTAATTTACTCCTACTTTATAGAGAAGGAGAAAACAGATATAAAGACTATAAACAATTTGCCCCAAATTGCAGAGAAAACCTTCTATTCAAACCCAAATACTCTTGAGCCAAAGTCAGATTACAAAACTTTAATCACTGTCCTATATCCCAGTCTTCCCCTTAATTACTCTTCCATCTAGCATCTCTCACAATCCCACTTCTTTTATCAGTCCGAAGAGGTGAATAACATTTTTTTGTTATTCACTTCTCCATCTTCCATAAGAAAAACCCGTTACAAAAATTTTGCCCCTTTGTTCCAAGCCTATTCTCATAGACATCAATGAGTCTACCATCTGTAGGTATTGAGCATAAGCTTCTATGGCCATCATTTTAGTCCTGAAATAAACATTGACTGACAAGAAAACTGAATACAATAAAAATTGACTCAACCCATCTTTTTCCTTTTTAACATTATTTTTCATTTTGTGTTCATAGTAAAATCTGAGAATAACTCTGCTCTGCTTTCCAATGATTTAATTAATAATTTTTCAACCAGGTGTTGAGGCAAAGAACTTGTGATACATCAATCTTGTCAGCCTACTTTTTTTTTATTTCTATATAATTATCATAATGGAAAATTATTAAGCCAGGGTTGAAAGAGAGAATTTTAGAGGGCTTCAGTATGAACTCACTAGATATTTATACAGACTATCCAAGTTTTAGAAAGAAAAAAAGTATACTCAGAGAGAGAAAAATAAAATTTTAAAGCAATTGAACATGTTATAGAACATTATACTTAAGACAACACGTTTGATTCTAATTCCAACTCTATTTCTAACTTGCTATAAGGATGTGGGCAAAGTTACTTACTTTGTCCATTTGGTACGAGGAAATATTGAAATTTTTTATCACCGAGGCTCATTTCTATGCTTAAATTCTATTTCCATGTTACTACAAAACAAAGGAGTGGCAAGTTGATAGAGATGGCCTCTTCCAGAACTGATATCTGAGATCACATAGTTTTGACTTGCCCCACAAAAAATTTGAAAAACAATAGGATGTATATTCAAAAGCTTTGATGAAGTTGACATAGGTCAGCCACCTACACCCCACACCACCCAAACCTCCACCACTCAGTTTTTGACTATATGGGCTCACTTAATTCTTACTCATTTATATTATAAACTACATTGATGAGTAGATATTCCTTAAGAAATAACTCCTACTCTTTCTAAAGAACATGAACGGGCAAATCTCCTCTGACTTCTTCATCACCTCCAATTACTTTTGATACAGTTTGTCAAGTGCTGTTACAAGATGGCATTTGTCCACTAACTAGCCATGCTTGAAAGTATCCCAGTTTTCTCTGAATGAATCATTCTCAACTTTGGCTGCACACTGGAATCATCTGGGGGAGCTTTGAAACTACTGATGCCTGGTGCTACCGCCAGAGATTCTGATGTGATTAGTTGGGCATGGGGCCTGAGTACTGGGATATTTTTAAAGCCCCCAAGTGATTCTAATGAGAAGCCCATATTGAGAATCTGAAAATATGTTGAAGGATTCCAAACTCTGGATCACTGAAAATTCTGTACTCACCTTTCTATATCAGCCTCCCTGCCTCACTCCTGGTGTATTCTGAGTTAAAAGAAAGAACACACACTTCATTTATGGCTATAAGGAAATAATGACATTTTAAAAGAAAGAAAATGATTGCAAATTTTTATATTTGGGCAACTGCATAATTCCTTTTAGGTAGAAAATGGCTTCTTTCCTTAAAAAATAAAAAGGATGTTATTGTTTCATTACAAAAGGAAAAACAGAGGGCAGAGTTTGAATGAGAAAACAGGGAAACATAATTAACTGCCTTGCAGAGTAAAGATAATATTTGCTTTTGCTGGTGTAAAGAGATTATTTTAACATAAAATAATGTTAGCTTTGAACAGGTAACCTCCAGGGCAAGAAGTGTATGTGTGTGAGCCCACACGCACGAGCACACCCCTGTGTTGCTGCCTTTTTTTTTTTTCTGCACTTTTTATGGGGGTGTGAATGTTGTGAAGAATGGGGAAGGTGGAGTGGTCAGGTCAGGGATAGAGAATACAGAGGAAGACCTGTATTCAAAGGAGAAAAAATTTGCAAAGAAAGAACAGGTCCCAGCAACATGGTGATTAAGCCCAAATTTAGAGAAAACATAGCTGTTATTTATTCCGAGACAGTGTATGATCAATAAGTTTAGAGAGAGCAATTTCCTATTCTCTGCTATAAATTTTTTAACACCAACCCTCTCCAAATCTTTAATATAATGTAACTACTAACTTAGTAAAGGTGTCTCTTCTCTCTGCTCTGTGGAATAAACTCTAAATTCACATTTTGAAGTGCAGTCAACCAGAAAGGCAAAAGGAATATGTGGAGGTGGAGAGAGATGGCGAGAACAATAAGGGAGAAACCAGCCAAAACCAGGAATTTGGCACAAGAGCTAACAAATAACCACCAAGACATGTAAGCACAAACTCAAGGAATTCTCAGAAATATCTGGGAGGAACATGGGAGTCTAAAGTGTGGCTGGAATTCAAATAATTTCATTTAGAAATTAAAGAAAAATTTGTGCCACTGAAGACCAGAGGGTACAAATGGGTCACAAACTGGTATATTTATGGGAATATCACAAAGTTCAGAAAAGATTCTTGACACATTCATCATATGATGGAGAATAAGAGCTTAACATGTACCTTTCACTGAAGGGCTAAGATCTTGAAGGAACTCCTAATTTCTAGATTACAGTCATGACTTCTTTGAGCCTTGTAAGAAGTCCTGTGGGGGAGTTGAGGAAGATGGCGGAAGAGTAAGACACGGAGACCACCGTCCTCCCCACAAATATATCAGAAATACATCTACATGTGGAACAACTCCTACAGGACACCTACTGAGTGCTGGCAGAAGACCTCAGACCTCCCAAAAGGCAAGAAACTCCCCACGTACCTGGGTAGGGAAAAAGAAAAAAGAATAAACAGAGACAAAAGAATAGGGACGGGACCTGCACCTCTGGGCGGGAGCTGTGAAGGAGATAAAGGTTTCCACACATTAGAAGCCCCTTCGCGGGCGGAGACTGCGGGTGGCGGAGGGGGGAAGCTTCGGAACCACAGAGGAGAGTGCAGCAACAGCGATGTGGAGGACAAAGCGGGGAGATTCCTACACAGAGGATCGGTGCTGACTGGCACTCACCAGCCCAAGAGGCTTGTCTGCTCACCCGCAGACAAGCGGGTGGGCGAGGCTGGGAGCTGAGGCTCAGGCTTCGGTCAGAGCGCCAGGAGAGGACTGGGTTTGGCGGTGTGAACACAGACTGCAGGGGGTTAGTGCACCACGGCTAGCCGGGAGGGAGTCTGGGAAAAAGTCTGGAGCTGCCGAAGAGGCAAGAGACTTTTTCTTCCCTTTTTGTTTCCTGGTGCGCGAGGAGAGGGGATTAAGAGCGCTGCTTAAAGGAGCTCCAGAGACGGGCGTGAGGCGCTATGGCCGCTGCTGCCGCCACCAAGAAGCCTGTGTGTGCACACAGGTCACTACACACACCTCCCCTCCCGGGAGGCTGTGCAGCACGCCACTGCCAGGGTCCCGTGATCCAGGGACAACTTCCCCGGGAGAACGCACAGCGTGCCTCAGGCTGGTGCAATCTCACGCCAGCCTCTGCCGCCGCAGGCTCGCCCCGCACTCCGTGCCCCTCCCTCCCCCCGACCTGAGTGAGCCAGAGTCCCCGAATCAGCAGCTACTTTAACCCCGTCCTGTCTGAGCGAAGAAAAGACTCCCTAAGGTGACCTACACGCAGAGGCAGGTCCAATCCAAAGCTGAACCCTGGGAGCTGTGCGAACAAAGAAGAGAAAGAGAAATATCTCCCAGCAGCCTCAGGAGCAGATTAAATCTCCACAATCAACTTGATGTACCCTGCATCTGTGGAACACCTGAATAGACAATGAGTCATCCCAAATTGAGGAGGTGGACTTTGGGAGCAAGATATATTACTTTTTCCCCTTTTCCTCTTTTTGTGAGTGTGTATGTGTATGCTTCTGTGTGATTTTGTCTGTATAACTTTGCTTTCACCATTTGTCCTATGGTTCTATCCATACGGTTTTTGTTTTTCTTTAAATTTTTTTTCTTAATAATTATTTTTTAATAACTATTTTATTTTATCATACTTTATTTTATTTTACCCTCTTTCTTTCTTTCTTTCTATGTTTTGTCCCTTTTATTCTGAGCTGTGTGGATGAAAGGCTCTTGGTGCTCCAGCCAGGAATCAGTACTGTGCCTCTGAGGTGGGAGAGCTAACTTCAGGACACTGGTCCACAAGAGACCTCCCAGCTCCACATAATATCAAATGGCGAAAATTGCCCAGAGATCTCCATCTCAACACCAAGACCCAGCTTTACTCAATGACCAGGAAGCTACAGTGCTGGACACTCTATGCCAAACAACTAGCAAGACAGGAACCCAACCCCACCCATTAGCAGAGAGGCTGCCTAAAATCATAATAAGGCCACAGACACCCCAAAACACACCACCAGATGTGGACCTGCCCACCAGAAAGACAAGATCCAGCCTCATCCACGAGAACACAGGCACTAGTCCCCTCTACTAGGAAGCCTACACAAGCCACTGAACCAACCTTACCCACTGGGGACAGACACCAAAAACAACGGGAACTACGAACCTGCGCCTGTGAAAAGGAAACCCCAAACACAGTAAGATAAGCAAAATGAGAAGACAGAAAAACACACAGCAGATGAAGGAGCAAGGTAAAAACCCACCAGACCTAACAAATGAAGAGGAAATAGGCAGTCTACCTGAAAAAGAATAATGATAGTAAAGATGATCCAAAATCTTGGAAATAGAATAGAGAAAATGCAAGAAACATTTAACAAGAACCTAGAAGAACTAAAGAGGAAACAAGCAACGATGAACAACACAATAAACGAAATTAAAAATACTCTAGAAGGGATCAATAGCAGAATAACTGAGGCAGAAGAACGGATAAGTGACCTGGAAGATAAAAGAGTGGAAATAACTAGTGCAGAGAAGAATAAAGAAAAAAGAATGAAAAGAACTGAGGACAGTCTCAGAGACCTCTGGGACAACATTAAATACACCAATATTCGAATTTATAGGGGTCCCAGAAGAAGAAGAGAAAAAGAAAGGGACTGAGAAAACATTTAAAGAGATTACAGTTGAAAACTTCCCTAATATGGTAAAGGAAATAGTTAATCAAGTCCAGGAAGCACAGATAGTTAACTAAGTCCAGGAAGCACAGAGAGTCTGATACAGGATACGAAGGAGGAACATGCCAAGACACATATTAATCAAACTATCAAAAATTAAATACAAAGAAAACATATTAAAAGCAGCAAGGGAAAAACACCAAATAACACACAAAGGAATCCTCATAAGGTTAACAGCTGATATTTCAGCAGAAACTCTGCAAGCCAGAAGGGAGTGGCAGGACATATTTAAAGTGATGAAAGAGAAAAACCTACAACCAAGATTACTCTACCTAGCAAGGATCTCATTCAGATATGATGGAGAAATTAAAACCTTTACAGACAAGCAAAAGCTGAAAGAGTTCAGCACCACCAAACCAGCTTTACAACAAATGCTAAAGGAATTTCTCTAGGCAAGAAACACAAGAGAAGGAAAAGACCTACAAAAGAAACCCAAAACAATTAAGAAAATGGTAATAGGAACATACATATCAATAATTATCTTAAATGTAAATGGATTAAATGCTCCCACCAAAAGACACAGGATGGCTGAATGGATACAAAAACAAGACCCATATATATGCTGTCTACAAGAGACCCACTTCAGACCTAGGGACACATACAGACTGAAAGTGAGGGGATGGAAAAAGATATTCCATGCAAATGGAAATTAAAAGAAAGCTGGAGTAGCAATTTTCTTATCAGACAAAATAGCCTTTAAAATAAAGACTATTACAAGACACAAAGAAGGACACTACATAATGAGCAAGGGATCGATCCAAGAAGAAGATATAACAATTGTAAATATTTATGCACTCAACATAGGAGCACCTGAAAACATAAGGCAAATACTATCAGACATAAAAGGGGAAATCGACAATAACACAATCATAGTAGGGGACTTTAACACCCTACTTTCACCAATGGACAGATCATCCAAAATGAGAATACATAAGGAAACACAAGCTTTAAATGATACATTAAACAAGATGGATTTAATTGATATTTATAGGACATTCCATCCACAAACAACAGAATACACATTTTTCTCAAGTGCTCATGGAAGATTCTCCAGGATAGATCATATCTTGGGTCACATATCAAGCCTTGGTAAATTTAAGAAAATTGAAATTGTATCAAATATCTTTTCCGACCACAGTGCTATAAGACAAGATATCAATTATAGGAAAAGATCTGTAAAAAATACAAACACAGGGAGGCTAAACAATACACTACTTAATAAGCAAGTGATCACTGAAGAAATCAAAGAGGAAATCAAAAAATACCTAGAAACAAATGACAATGGAGACACAATGACCCAAAACCTATGGGATGCAGCAAAAGCAGTTCTAAGAGGGAAGTTTATAGCAACACAATCCTACCTTAAGAAACAGGAAACATCTCAAATAAACAACCTAACCTTGCACCTAAAGCAATTAGAGAAAGAAGAACAAAAAAACCCCAAAGTTAGCAGAAGAAAAGAAATCATAAAGATCATATCAGAAATAAATGAAAAAGAAATGAAGGAAACGATAGCAAAGATCAATAAAACTAAAAGCTGGTTCTTTGTGAAGATAAACAAAATTGATAAACCATTAGCCAGACACATCAAGAAAAAAAGGGGGAAGACTCAAATCAATAGAATTAGAAATAAAAAAAGGAGAAGTAACAACTAACAGTGCAGAAATACCAAGGGTCATGAGCGATTGCTACAAGCAAATATATGCCAATAAAATGGACAACCTGGAAGAAATGGACACATTCTTAGACATGCACAACCTGCCGAGACTGAACCAGGAAGAAATAGAAAATATGAACAGACCAATCACAAGCACTGAATTTGAAACTGTGATTTAAAACCTTCCAACAAACAAAAGCCCAGGACCAGATGGCTTCACAGGTGAATTCTATCAAACATTTAGAGAAGAGCTAACCTATCATGCGCAAACTCTTCCAAAATATAGTAGAGGGAGGAACACTCCCAAACTCATTCTACAAGGCCACTATCACCCTGATACCAAAACCAGACAAAGATGTCACAAAGAAAGAAAACTACAGGACAATATCACTGATGAAGATAGATGCAAAAATCCTCAACAAAATAGTAGCAAACAGAATCCAATAGCACATTAAAAGGATCATACACCATGGTCAAGTGGGTTTTATTCCAGGAATGCAAGGATTCTTCAATATATGCAAATCAATCAATGTGATATACCATATTAACAAATTGAAGGAGAAAAACCATATGATCATCTCAATAGATGAAGAGAAAGCTTTCAACAAAATTCAACACCCATTTATGATAAAAACCCTGCAGAAAGTAGGCATAGAGGGAACTTTCCTCAACATGATAAAGGCCATATATGACAAACCCACAGCCAACATCATCCTCAATGGTGAAAAGCTGAAACCATTTCCACTAACATCATGAACAAGACAAGGTTCCCCATTCTCACCACTCTTATTCGACATAGTTTTGGAAGTTTTAGCCACAGCAATCAGAGAAGAAAAGGAAATAAAAGGAATCCAAATCGGAAAAGAAGAAGTAAAGCTGTCACTGTTCACAGATGATACTCTACATAGAGAATTCTAAAGATGCTAACAGAAAACTACTACAGCTAATCAATGAATTGGTAAAGTAGCAGGATACAAAATTAATGCACAGAAATCTCTGGCATTCCTATATCCTAATGATGAAAAATCTGAAAGTGAAATTTAGAAAACACTCTCATTTACCATTGCAACCAAATAAATAAAATTTCTAGGAATAAACCTACGTAGGGAAACAAAAGACCTGTATGCAGAAAATTATAAGACACTGATGAAAGAAATTAAAGATGATACAAATAGATGGAGTGATATATCGTGTTCTTGGATTGGAAGAATCAACATTGTGAAAATGACTCTACTACCCAAAGCAATCTACTGAATCAATGCATTCCCTATCAAACTACCACTGGCATAGTTCACAGAACTAGAACAAAAAATTTCACAATTTGTATGGAAACACAAAACACCCCGAATAGCCAAAGCAATCTTGAGAACGAAAAATGGAGCTGGAGGAATCAGGCTCCCTGACTTCAGACTATACTACAAATCTGCAATAATCAAGACAGTATGGTACTGGCACAAAAACAGAAATATAGATCAGTGGAACAGGATAGAAAGCCCAGAGATAAACCCACGCACATATGGTCACCTTATCTTTGATAAAGGAGGCAAGAATATACAGTGGAGAAAAGACAGCCTCTTCAATAAGTGATGCTGGGAAAACAGGACAAGTACATTTGAAAGTATGAAATTAGAACAGTCCCTAACGCCATACATAAAAATAAACTCCAAATGGATTATATACCTAAATGTAAGGCCAGACACTATCAAACTCTTAGAGGAAAACATAGGCAGAACACTCTATGACATAAATCACAGCAAGGTCCTTTTTGACCCACCTCCTAGAGAAATGGAAATAAAAACAAAATAAACAAATGGGACCTAATGAAACTTAAAAGCTTTTGCACAGCAAAGGAAACCAAAAACAAGGCCAAAAGACAACCCTCAGAATGGGAGAAAGTATTTGCAAATGAAGAAAGTGACAAAGGCTTAATCTCCAAGATTTACAAGCAGCTCATGCAGCTCAATAACAAAAAATCAAACAACCCAATCCAAAAATGGGCAGAAGGCCTAAGTAGACATTTCTCCAAAGAAGATATACATATTGCTAACAAACACATGAAAGAATGCTCAACATCATTAATCATTAGAGAAATGCAAATCAAAACTACAATGAGATATCATCTCACACTGGTCAGAATGGCCATCATCAAAAAATCTAGAAATAATAAATGCTGGAGAGGGTGTGGAGAAAAGGGAACACTCTTGCACTGTTGGTGGGAATGTAAATTGATACAGCCACTATAGAGAACAGTTTGGAGGTTCCTTAAAAAACTAAAAATAGAACTACCATACGACCCAGCAATCCCACTACTGGGCATATACCCTGAGAAAACCATAATTCGAAAAGAGTCATGTACCACAATGTTCACTGCAGCTCTATTTACAATATCCAGGACATGGAAGCAACCTAAGTTTCCATCATCGGATGAATGGATAAAGAAGATGTGGCACATATTTACAATGGAATATTACTCAGCCATAAAAAGAAATGAAATTGAGGTATTTGTAGTGAGGTGGATGGACCTAGAGTCTTTCAGACAGTGAAGTAAGTCAGAAAGAGAAAAACAAATACCATATGCTAACACATATATATAGTATCTAAGAAAAAAAAAAAGGTCATGAAGAACCTTGGGGTAAGACGGGAATAAAGACACAGACCTACTAGAGAATGGATTTGAGGATATAGAGAGGGGGAAGGGTAAGCTGTGACAAAGAGAGAGAGTGGCATGGACATATATACACTACCAAATGTAAAATAGATAGCTAGTGGGAAGCAGCCGCATAGCACAGGGAGATCAGCTCGATCGTTTGTGACAACCTAGAGGGGTGGGATCGGGAGGGAGATGCAAGAGGGAAGAGATTTGGGAACATATGTGTATGTATAACTGATTCATTTTGTTATAAAGCAGAAACTAACACATCATTGTAAAGAAATTATACTCCAATAAAGATGTTAAAAAAAAAAAAAGAAGTCCTGTTGGAGTAGCAATATCTAAAGTTTGTGGGAGTAGCAATATCTAAGGTTCAGTTGTTTCCTGTTGTTTTTATAAGTGAAATGGAAACCCTATCAAAAGAAAATAAGCTACAACTGTGCAACTTTAAGGCAATTATAGGATGCTAAATAATTTCCTAGTCTATAATCAAGTTATACTTTATTAAATTACAGTAGTTTTGTTTAGATATTTTTCTTCCTTTAAGAACCTTAAAACAAGATATGCTTAAAGTCTCACCACTGGTCAATTTTACTATACTCACAAGATATTCTTGGTGATAAGTTACACTTATTTATTTTTTCTTAGATTTTTTTCTTATAGAAATACAGGTATAATTTCTAGTACAGTGGTTCCAAGATAATAAATACACAATAATAAGTAAAATACATAGCCAACCTGTATAAGAATCATCTCTGTGGCTTATTAAAGCTGCAGATGCTTGGGTCCCAGCTGCATGGGTGAGAAGCTAAAGTCTATTTTGTAGGAAAGCATGGAGGAATCAGGTTTGAGAAACGCTGGGCTGTATGATAGACCCCTCAAACAATCTACAGTTCTGGAGTTTAAATATCTTTTGCTGCTAAGAACAAATGCATCTCTTCAGCTTGTGGCCTCTGATGATGTTCTTTGTCCCCTTCCTCCTCATTATTATCCTTTTTCTCCTCCAAACTTCCAGCTGAAATCTAAATGATGAACAGGAATCAAGTAAAGGAATATCTGAGGAAAGTTCACTTTAAGCTGAAGGAATAACAAGTGCAAAGCAACACGCAGGAGCAAGTTCAGTTGTTTGACAAACACTTGGAAGCTATCCTTGTAAGAAGTATCCACAGTCGGTGAGGCAGAACATGGTAATTTGCAAGATCAGAGACACAGGCAAGAGTTAGACGTATATGGCTTTGAAAGCCACAGTAAGGGTTTGGATTTAATTCTACTTGCAATAAAATGTAATTGGAGGGTTCCAAGTAAGGAGAAAAGGTGGGGTTCTGTCTTATTTTTAAAGTATTTCTCTGCCTGCTTTGTGGAGATGAGTTATGGGTGATCAAGAGAAAGTTCTGCTAAAAAGCTATGGCAGAAGTGTAAGAATGTGCTAATAGTGATTGGACTAGGTAGTCCCGAAAAGGGCTGTGTGTTGTTATCTTTTGAAACTCAGTGTTATCCCTACTTGCTTCTGTCATCTCCCCTTTACTGTGGGTATAGCATGCTGGGAACTATAATTCCCCAAACCCCTCACCAGAAAGTCTCTGGTTATATTCTGCCTATTATAGGCACTCACATAAGATTCAGAAGAAGAAAGGGTTAGAACTCATTCTTCTTCCAGTATGGTGGTGACAGCCTGGACTGATGGAGAAGAGGCAGTGTTTTCATGCAGCTTCTTAAAATCCAAAGTCCACTGTCAGTGTCCTACTTCACAGGTGCAGTTTCAGTACAAGCTTCTTGCAGTTTCATAATTTCTAGCCAGCAGACTGAAGGCTTATAACTCAATCCTCTCCAACAATACTGCAAGCAGTTGATCTTGTATTAAATATTTCTGTTTGAAATATATAGATTGATTTGTTTCCCTGACTGAACTCTGACTAATGTAGTATTTTTCTTTGCCTAGGAGTAGTTCCAAAAAATAGTCCCTCAAGGATAGGAATCTGGGAGTAATTATCTGTCCTGATTGGGTCTGAAGGTGGTGATGACCTTAGCTCCAAGAGAAAAATGGGATGTTGGTCACATGCATCATTTAGACAAAGTGTCCATTAGAGTATAAGTGACAGTTGCAAGGGCTCTGTGTGGGCTGGTTACTTCTGGCTGCATTGGAAGGATGACATAAAGAAAATGATGAGGTCAGAGCTTTAAATTATCTGTTCAAGTTATAAGCAGAGAACCAGAGTGTTTCAATGACTGACCTAAAATAACTTCTAATCTACAAGACAGAAGATGACCAATATAGGCAAAAGCAAAGTTTGAAGGTTTAATTCTGTGGGTTTAAAAGATAATAATGTAAGTTGAATTCAGAGTTTAAAAATTATAATGTAATTTGAATTAAAAGCATTAAAAAAACTCTAATTTGAAAATTTTAGTATTTATAAAATGGAAACAAACCTGGAAAATTAGATATGGAAAAGTTTGGTTTACTTGGATGAATCTGAGAAACATGAGCCTCTAAGTCCCCCTGCGCTTCCTGGAGGAAGCAGCCCCTCTTCTCTGAGTGGAGGACCCTTTCTTATCTCATCTGGAGCCATCAGCTTACAAAGAGTGGCCAAGATCTACTCACCATCTCTCACTCTTTCCAGAATCATAATTAGCACACGGCCCAGGATTACCTACAGTCTGCCCATAAGGAAACACACTATACCCCAAAATAACTCCAAAATTTTGATCAGAATCATGGGGTGGGGGATATACTTGGAAAGAGCCAGAGAAGAAGATACATATCACTGGTCTGGGCTAAGTTTAAAGATCTAGTTGCCCTGGATCTACTGAGATAACTCAAGGAGTAGAAAAGGCTCCAGCAATGTACTCAGGTGGTTGACTGAAATCTTGACTCAACAATGTCCTACATGAAAGTTCAGGTGTCAAAAATGTTTTAGTATAATATAAAGGATGAGATCTCAAGGTCTGGGAGAAGGGAATTTTGGAGTAGATCTGTTCTCATACCATGGCTCCTAAAGGCACAGAGGACTGATTTCACCAAGTATTACATGAGAATAGCATTGACACTGTGCACCTAGGAAAACTTCTGTACTTGCTGTGCTTTTTGTGTGGATAGAGCTGTGAGATGATGCTATCAGAATGGAATCTGGTCTTATGAGGGCTGTGGTCCAAGAGTAGCAGAATTTAAATATCTGAGATAAGGTTGGCAAGACTACCCAAAAAAGGTCACAGGACTGGCATAGTAGTCAGAATGTTTTCACCTGCAGGGATCTTGACAGGGTTCACATGATCATGGCACAATCTACTGACATATCAAATGGTGTGTTTAATCAAAAACTGTTGGTATTATAAACAGGAACCTGACTCAAGTTATCCAAATGGAAGTTCTCAGCCTCTCACTAAGATCCTAGAATTCAACCAGTTCACACACCTGAAGCCCCTTGAATAAAGACCTCTGAGAATCTGCCAGAAGTCTTTATTGTAAATCATCCTCCTAGCCTTCCCCAAAAGGACCTGCAAACATTTGCCCAGGTCACTGTGCACAGAGGAGAGGGAAATACCCAAGATTTAGGGAGATCATAGGACTTTTTCCTGGGGACTCAAAATGCCTCTATCATCCACAGTCAGAAAGAGAATTTACATTCATGTGATAAAGATTTAGCTCCAATGCATCAGAATTGGACCAAATTGATCTGTCAATCTGTCTCTTCCAAGTCTTTAAAGGTAGTATTAATCTGTGTTTTCTCCAGAAATGTGGTATTACATTTGTAATTTTGATAGGGATAAATAATTCATGGACTTCCCTGGTGGCACAATGGTTAAGAATCCGCCTTCCAGTGCAGGGGACACAGGTTCAAGCCCTGGTCTGGGAAGATCCCACATGCTGCAGAACTAAGTCCGTGCGCCACAACTACTGAAGCCTGCATGCCTAGAGCCCGTGCTCTGCAACAAGAGAAGCCACTGCAATGAGAAGCCCTTGCACCACAACGGAGAGTGGCCTCTGCTCACCGCAACTAGAGAAAGCCCACGTGCAGCAACGAAGACCCAATGCAGGCAAAATTAATAAAATAAATTAATTAATTAAAAAAATTAAATGATCCAATATCCTTATTCTTGGTCCTATCTACCATAATTATCCTAATTTCATTGTTTTTAAACTAGGAAAATAATATCAGATTATTGAAAAAACATTCATATAAGGAAAGAAATCTGCCTCTTCATTGTGTAAAATGATAGGCATAGAAACTAACAGTGAACTACTTCAAATTAAAGTAGGTGGTGACACTAATTGCAGCTGATGTTCCAGGTGTGATCTGTTTGCTAGAGTAAATTAACATATCCGTTCTCATTAAGATCAGATTTTGACCTGGCAAGTGCCCCCTCTCCCAGGTTGTAATTATTAAACATCATCTGGCAAGGGCAGTGGAAAAAGTTCCTTCTTTTACTTCGGAAATATTGCATGTTTCTGGTTATCTGTCAAAATCTAATGCTCAGGGCACTTGATCATAGCACCATCCCACAGGACATTATACTGGCCCAGAACATCCATGACCTCATCATGATCGGACCTGGTGAGCAGGAAGCAGCAAATATCCCAAATGTGTTGACAAGACATATGCATGCCAGAGGAAAAAGATAAACCTCATGAAAATGTAGAGAAATGTCATCTTTGTGAGGTTCTAGGAATCCAGTAGAACTGAGAAATGCCCAGATATCCCCTCAAAAGTAAAACTCAAGTTGCTTTGCCTTCCATCTCTGTAACTCAGAGAGACACAATGCTTAGTGTGCTCCTTTAGAGTTTGAAGGCAAGATTAATATGCTGCTCTGAATCATGTAACAGGCGGTTTTGAATGGCCCTCCATAGATGTCCATATCCTCTGGAACTTATGGATAATTATTTGGCAAAAGAGACTGATGATACAATTAAGTTAAGAACCTTGAGCTGGGGAGAGGAGTCTGTGTTATCCAGGTGGGCCCAATCAAATCAGATGATTCATAAAAGCAGAGAACTTTTTCTAACTTTTGTTATAGAGGGAGGTGTTACTTTGGAAAAATAGAGAGATGCAGCATTGCTGGATTTGAACATAAAGGGACAGGGGCACAAGACAAGGAATGTGTCTGGCCTTTAGTAAGTGGGAAAGGCAAGGAAATGGATTCTCCCCTAGAACCACAAGAAAGAAATGCAGTTCTAATGACCCAGGTGGGATTTCTGACTTAAAGAACTATAAAGATAATAATTTTTTTATTGTTTCAGGACACTAAGTTTGTGGTAATTTGTTACATAGCAATAGAAAACTAATGCAAAACCAAAGCAATAAAAGATTCTGAAGCTGGTATGTATGATGTAAAGTTCTTTCTTGCTTGGGCTTTATGACCTGGCAGATTCAACCGTGCTCCAAACGTCTATGGCAGATATGAATGCTGATGGACCATCTGGGGATCACTGATAGGGGAATCATGATTCAGATTCCCAGAGTTTTTGGATTTCAGCTATGTGTTATTATGCACACAAAACAACTTACACTTTGAGAAACAGCTCCTGGGCTTGCTATTAGGCTCTGGTAGAGGTGGAATGCCTGATCTGGAACACTACGTGAGCATGTAACCTGATCTGCCCATTTCTGAACTTTTGTTATGTGATCCACCAAATCATAAAGTTGGGTGCAGAGAAGGACTCTGATCACAAGTTAGATAAGACTTTTCCAGTCTCTGAATCACAAGTTAGATAAGGCTTTTCCAGTCTCTGAGAGCACAAGGAAGTTTCATATATATTTGGTGCAGGGTCTCCTGGCACTTTCAGCCCCTGCATTGTTCCATCTCTCTCAACCTGAATCTCTTGGTAAGTTCCCTATGATGATTGTTAAAAAAAAAAAAAAAAAAAAAAAAAAACTTCATCTAGATTTACCAGTGCTCACCAAAGTCACCTATTGCAGAGGAGGGGCTTAATATTCATATAGACAATATAATCAATTCTGAGTGTATCACTCAGCCACTATTTCCAGAGTTCATGGAAAAAAGATACCCATATTGGCAAGATTAGTAGAGTTATGTACAAAGATAAAGGTATGGACTCAATAATATGATATTCCTTATAACAAGCCTTATCTGAATACTGTCTCTGCTGTATTCTTAATCTGCAACAGCAGAAGTCAAGGCTAAGTTCCTAATACGGCTCTATTCTCTAATGCACTGACCAGATACCTGCAGGCAGAGTGATTACATTGGAATTCTTGCACGAGGGGGATTATAAAATTGTGTCTTCATGGTAATACACACTTATTCTGGATATGGATATACCTGCCTTGTCCCTAATGCTTCTTCCCATACCACCATCCACTGTTTTATTCATGATTATTGTATCCTGTGCATTGTTTCTGTCTGAGGAACTCTTTTTTCTGCAAAATAAGACAAATGGGCTTTCCAATTCTATTATGTATCTCATCATCCCCAAATAGCTTCCTTATAGAATGTCAGAAGGCCTGTTGAAGATTCAGTTATGGGACCAGTTACGAGAACACATTAGTTTGTGGCGCTGTCCTACAGGATGCAAAATAAGCTTTTAACATTATTTTGATCTTATGAACAATGAATGGAGCTGTTTCTTCCAAAGCCAGAAGAAATGAATTTGGGAACCAAATAGTAGAAGAGGATCGAGGTGGCATCTATCATTGTTGCTTCTAATAAATCACTCAAATAATTTGTTCGTTGTCCCCAGAACTTTGGATGCTAATTACCAAGAAAGGAGTGCTTCCACCAGGAAATAAAACAATGTTTTAATTGAAATAAAATTTGCACTCTTACTGGTGAGTATGCTTCTTTGTCTCAGCTCTGCTGCCTCATTTTCCCTTCTTATTGTCCATTTGTCAGGCTATATCTGTACTTCTAATCATATGTAATAGTTCAAGTGAAACGTAAATACTAAATTCCTCTCTCTTAGTTCTTACTGCAAATTTTTAGAAAAGCATATCTGAGTGTGATGGGGTCAGATTTTAACCCCAATTTGATTAGCAGAGGTCGGAGAGCCAGTGATTAAGGTCAGAGGCCAAAGAGAAAAAAGGGTCATCACTGTCTATGCAGACATTCCAAAATGTGCCTTGATAACCAGGTTATCATGTTCACTATCTCATTAAATCCTCACATCAAATGCAACTGAGATGTCAACTGAGGACTTCCTGTCCTTTGAGTTATGATGGACTTGAACCCCCAACTACATGCTCTGTGGAAGTTCTATTTCCTCCATATGATGTCAGTAAGTGCCCAAGAGGCTTATGTTTTCCAATCAGGCATCCTGCTTCCATATAATTACCTCTGCTCCATTCCCCTCTAACCCAATGTAAAGCTCCTTGACTTATTTAATTTCCACTAAAAGAAAACAAAACAAAAACACTTATTCACTTATATCATGCATCATACTAAGAGTTTAGAATTATAGAAAATTTCACTTCACAGCAAAACAACAACAAATCCCACTATACTCTTTCTCATAAGATTTTTAATAATGTGAACATTGGTCTTTCAATTCCTGCACTGTTGGCTCCTCTCTGGTCAATTTCCACTCAGAGACCAGAAAATGAAAACAAAATAATCAAATTTTCTCATGTTCTACAAGTTAACCCTCTCTTAGCTATATTGTAGAAACATCATCTTCAAATTCAATACATTAATCAAGTTGTTATCTCCCCCCAAAAAGAAAATTTCCTCTTTAAAAGTCTATCAAGTAGCGAGTAATATATGATAAATTTATCAATTGATCAATTTTGACATAGTTAAATGATCACAAGATATTGGAATAACTGTCCCTGTGTTAGAGAGGAGGGATATGAGACAAAGCAATGATCAATTAAGTATCACATTAGGAAGAGATGGAATTTTAACCCAAGTATGTTATATTCCAAATTCATGCTGTTTCCACTGCAACAGACTTCTTCCCAGAGGTTTACTGATGCCTTGCTATCTACCAGATACTTCTTATTACGTTTCATTTATTCTTCACAGCAACATTTGTAAAGTCAGCAGTAAGGATATTTTAAATTTTGGCAACTAGTCAAGATATATTCTGACTAGCTGTGATAAGTTTTTGAACCTCTGTTTCTTCACCTTTAAAATGAAGCATTTGGACTTAATTATCTGCGTGGCCACTTTTGATTCTAATCTTAGGGAACCATATTATGTTTGCTGTCATTCTTTCTCTGTCTGTAGTAGCAACTTCACTCTAGTTTGATAAATGCTCCATTTCTAGCACTTATGATATGTATTTGTTAATTTTCCACATGTATGTCTGTTAGTTATATTCTAGAGGACAAACCAAATATTTATCTTATGTTCCCAACACCTGTATATATAGTAAGAACTTAGTGAATACTTAGTGAATACAAGAATTCACATTTGTGAATACTTGATTAACAAATGAACACATATGGTTTAATTAATCTAGAACTGTACATGAAGAAATGATTCATGTTTATTAATAGACTAATGTGAAA
Organism: Delphinus delphis; assembly: GCF_949987515.2. Classification (NCBI taxonomy): domain Eukaryota; kingdom Metazoa; phylum Chordata; class Mammalia; order Artiodactyla; family Delphinidae; genus Delphinus; species Delphinus delphis. The sequence goes on from NC_082686.1 coordinate 39,646,468, forward strand.
GGCTGCAATGATGTTCAGTACAATTCAAGGGAAAAATAATACCCATCAGCCAGATAGGTTTTATTTTAACAAGTGAAGCACACACAAAAATCCATTTACAAAGGTGACAGTGAGTTCATTTGTGAATGGGTAGTGCATTCTTTGTTTTTAGGTTCTTTGTTGGTTGGCTGGCTGATTTTTTTGTTTGTGTATATTGAAATATGAGTATGAAAATATTGTGTTCACTTTGACCATTCATGGGCTTTGTTTTTATGGTACCCCATAACGTATTTATACATCTGTTTCATGTATTTGTGTATGTATAAGGTAGAATAACTTAATTCTGTTTTGAAAAATAAGAGAATTAGACATCTATGAACACGACAACAGGACTGCCTACGATGAAGTTTAAAAAAAAACACTTTTTTCTGTTTTCTCTGTTATTGTGTTGGCCAAAAAGTACCTTTGGTTTTTAAGTAAAAATAAAAGACACATTTTTCATTTTCACCAAGAACTTTATTGAACAACGAAGTCACAATTTTGTTCCACCACTTTCTGCCATTTTTCAGGCAACTTCATAATTCCATCTTCCCCAAACTTTTTATTTTTTTGAGCAAAGAATTGTTCCAGGTGCCTTTTACAGTCTTCCAGGGAATTGAAGTTTTTTCCATTAAGAGAATTTTGTGAAAACTGAAATCAATGGAAATTTGAAGGTGCAATGTCTGATGAATGCGGCGGATGAAGCAGAACTTCCCAGCAAAGGCATAATCGTTTTAGCCTGGTCATCAAAGAAACACGCAGTCTTGCGTTATCCTGATGGAAGATTATGCATTTTCTGTTGACTAATTCCGGACGCTTTTTGTAGAGTGCTGCTTTCAGTTGTTCTAATTGGGAGCAGTACTTGTTGGAGTTAATCATTTGGTTTTCTGGAAGAAGCTTATAATAGAGGGTTCCCTTCCAATCCCACCATCACCTTCTTTGGATGAAGACCGGCCTTTAGTGTGGTTGGTAGTGGTTTATTTCTCTTGCTCCACCATCTCTTCCGTTACACATTATTGTACAGTATCCACTTTTCATCACCCGTCAAAATTTGTTTTAAAAATATAATGTTTTCATTACGTTTAAGTAGAAAATTGCATGCGGAAATACAGTCAAGAAGTGTTTTTTTTTTGTTTTTTGTTTTTTTTTTTTTTTGCTGAACTTATGTGGAACACAATCATCAAAGCGATTCACATAACCAAGCTGGGGCAAATGATTTTCAACACTTGATTTGGATATTTTGAGTATGTCGGCTATCTCCCAAGTGGTATAACATTGATTGTTCTCAATTATTGTTTTGATTTGATCGCTATCAACTTCAACTGGTCTACACGACAGTGGAGCATCGTCCAGCGAGAAATCTCCAGCACGAAACTTTGCAAACCACTTTTGACACATTCGATCAGTCACAGCACCTTCTCCATACACTGCACAAACCTTCTTGTGTGTTTCAGTTGCATTTTAACCTTTCTTGAAATAATAATGCATATGCCGAAAATATTGCTTTTTTTCTTCCATCTTCAATATTAAAATGGCTACACAAAAATTCACCAATTTTGATAAGCCTTTTTTAAAATGCACGTTAATATGACAGCTGTCACATACAATCTAACAAAATCGTTTCTAGTGAAGTTAAAGACAACTAAGTGCTACCAGAGCCATCTTACGGAAAAAACGGAACGAACCTTTTGGCCGACCCAATAGTCATCTGTATGATTCATATATACATATGTTTTACCACTTTCTATGTGGGAAAAAAAAGATAAATTTTCATTGATTTAATTTCGATGAAAACTTGAATTAAAATCTTAATGGTACATTTTCTTTGTTTTGCTCTATTCTGTTGTCCAAACATCTCCTGGGCAAAGTTTGTGTGTACAGCGCTGTGCCATGCTATAGATCGAGGCTCATGTTCCAGAGTCTGCTCAACTGCCTTTGCCGGGGTGAGTCAATTGATTTTCCCATCTATGTGCATGAAAGCTTAGAATGCATTAGCATTTAATTTTACCAAAAATAAATGAAATGAAATGTAATGAAATAAAAAGTAAAATGAAACCAAAAAAAGTGTTCATCTTGTTAGCTGTTGAGTTTTTAAGCTGTTTTATAACAGAATGTTTTAGATGTAAATGTTATTGGCAATTAGGTTTGCTTACTTGCCTTCCCTCGTTTCTTTAGTCAGAAGCATTATCTTACAGGAAACATTATTTGGTGGAGCTAACTGGAAATTAGAAGCAAAGAAACAGTTTTACCAGCCAGTGTGATTAGCAGAGATACATAACTGCCTGCCTATTTACTTTGAAGTTGTCATTTAATGAAGTGGTTCTAACTAAAACTCTAATGGAGAAAAAATCTTAATTTCTTTTTAATATTTCCCTATGTCTAGGAATGTAATTTAAAATAAATTTGAATGCTGATTGCTGAATTATATTCTTTCCCATCAGCACATCAAGTTGTTTTTCTGTTTATAGGCAACAAAACAGATCATTTAAGATTTTACACAAAATAAACAGCCAATCATTAGAAGATAAGCATAACAGATCACACCAAAATGCCAATTCCTATATGGTTAAGCTAATTTAAATGTTTCGTTTTTCATCCAATGCTCTTAATATACTTATTCCAAAACAGGTTACCAATTCACATATGTTTGCTGCATTATATGTTATTTATAAAATAATATTTAAATAAATTCTTTATTATAAATTCAAATGGAATTTTGTCCATAGAAATTGTACAATTGATATGTTTAAATTTCCCTACTAAACATATCTATTCAGCATTATACTGAATGGAAAGGTTACCTACTATATGATTCCATTTGTAAATGTCCATGAAATGACAAAATTATAGAAACAGAGAACAAGCTGATAGTGGCCGGGTAGTAAGGACGGTGAGATGGGAGAGGGTAGGTGTGACTACAAAGGGGTAACCATGAGGGAGCTCTTTGTGGTAATGGACTAGATCCGTATCTTGATTACAGTGGTGGTTACATGAACCTACACATATGATAACTGGCATAGAAACTATATACACATGCTGTACTGGTGTAAATTTCCTGGATTTGAATATACTTACATAAGATGTAACCATTGGGGAAAATTAAGGAAAGGGATTATGAGACCTCTTTGTACTATTTTTGTAACTTCCTGTGAATCTATAATTATTTCTAAATAAATTTTTAAAATATCTATATACATATTATACACACACACACACACACACACACACACACACACATATATATATAGTATAGTGTAGTAGTTAAGTCCATGAAATCTAGAAACAGATTATCTGGATTAGAATCTTTCCAGCTTTACCTCTTAACAGCTGGTTTTATGTCTTATCAGCTATAAGACTTTAAATTGGACTGAAGTTATCCTTCTCTGCAAAATGTAGAAAATAATGTTCCCTATCTCTTATGTAAATAACTTAAAACACTGCCTGGCCTCTAGGAAATGCAATTAAAGTGATTTCTATCATCATCATCATCATCACCAAGATTATGGATTCTATGTTTCATTTTACTATTTAGGACTGTGGTCCCTAACTACTTATTATTAGCAACCCCCTTCACTCTTAAATATGTCCAATTGGGAATATAAAACATGTGGGCACCTAATTTAAAAGTTTATTATACTTAGATCCAGTGCATGTTGGTCCTCTCCAGCACAACAATTTTTGCTGTGTAAACACTGTCTTAAAATAGTCAACAATAAAAAAAGTTTAGTGTCTAATGGCAATCTAGTCTCTTTTTAGGCATCAGTAATTGTCAGAAAGTTCTTTCTTTGAGCTTAAATCTGATTCCCTAAAATGACCTCTCCACTCCCATGATCCTAATCTGTCTTCTGATACTATACAAATGAGGCTAATCCCCCTTTCACGTTACATTTTTCATACCTCTGAAGCTCACTAAATCCATCAAATTCTCCTGCCTCCTTACTGCCCACTCACCTCAGCATTTCTTTTACCTTAGCCTTAATATCTTCCATTTCATTTACCTTTCTAATGAGCAAATTTTTTACATTTTCATTGCTTTCCCCTGGAATCAGTAGTTTGTCAATATTTATCTAAAATGTGGTGTCTGTGGTTCAACACATGCAAATCAATCAGTGTGATGCATCACATAAACAAAAGAAAAGACAAAAACCACATGATCATCTCAATAGATGCAGAAAAAGCATTTGACAAAATTCAACATCCATTCATGATAAAAACTCTTTATACCCAAAGTGGATATAAAGTGAATATATCTCAACATAATAAAAACTATTTATAACAAACACACAGCCAATATAATACTCAACAGTGAAAAGCTGAAAGCCTTCCTGCTAAAATCTGAAACAAGACAAGGATGCCTACTCTCATCTCTTCTATTCAACACAGTATTGGAAGTCCTAGCCACAGCAATCAGACAAAAAAAAAGAAATAAAAGGTATCCAACTGAAAGGGAAGAGGTATAATTGTCATTCTATGTGATGACATAATACTATATATAGAAAACCCTAAAGACTCCACACATAAACTACTAGAGTCAATAAATTCAGCAAGGTAGCAGTATACAAATTAGCATATAGAAAGCAGTTGAATTTCTTTACACTAACAATGAAATATCAGAAAGGAAAGGTTAAAAAAAAATTAAAAATCACACCCCCCAAAATAAAATACTTATGAATAAACCTGACCAAGGAGGTGAACGATTTATATGCTGCGAAATATAAAACATTAATAAGGGAAACTGAAGATGATTCAAAGAAATGGAAAGATATCCCATGCTCTTGGATTGGAAGAATTAATATTGCTAAAATGGCCATACTATCCAAGGCAATACAGATTTAATGCGATCCCTGTCAAATTACCCATGACATTTTTCACAGAACTAGAACACATAATTCTAAAAATTTATATGGAACCACAAAAGACTCAGAATTGCCAAAGCAATCCTGAAGGAAAAGAAAATGGGAGGCATAATCCTCCTGTGGTAATGGACTAGATCTGTATCTTGATTACAGTGGTGGTTACATGATTCTACACATGTGATAAACTGGCATAGAAACTATATACACATGTGGCACTGATGTCAATTTCCTGGATTTGAATATATTTACATAAGATACTTCAAATAATACTACAAACAATACTACAAAGCTACAGTAATCAAAATGTCATGGTTTTGGCACAAAAACAGACATATGGATCAATAGAACAGAATAGAGAGCTCAGAAATAAACACATACACCTACAGTCAATTAATCTTTTACAAAGGAGGCAAGAATACACAACGGGAAAAAGACAGTCTCTTCAGCAAGTGGTGTTGGGAAAGTTGGACGGCCACAAGTAAATCAATGAAGTTACAACATATCCTCTCACCATACACAAAAATAACCTCAAAATGGCTTAAAGACTTAAACATAAGACATGACATCATAAAAATCCTAGAAGAGACCATAGGCAAAACATTCTCTGACATAAATAATACCAATGTTTTCTTGGGTCAGGCTCTCAAGGAAATAGAAATAAAAACAAAAGTAAATAAATGGGACCTAGTCAAACTTACAAGCTTTTGCGCAGCGAAGGAAACCATAAACAAAACAAACAGACAACCTACAGAATGGGAGAAAATATTTGCAAATGATGCAATCAACAAGGGCTTAATCTCCAAAATATACAAACAGCTCATACAACTCAATAACTAAAAAATAAATAACCCTCTCAAAAAATGGGCAGAAGACCTAAATAGACATTTCTCCAAAAAGGACACACAGATGGCCAATAGGCACATGAAAAGATGCTCAACATCACTAATTATTAGAGAAATGCAAATCAAAACTACAATGAGCTATCAACTCACACCTGTCAGAATGGCCATTACCAAAAAGTTTACAAATAACAAATGCTGGAGGGTGCATGGAGGAAATGGAACGCTCCTACATCGTTGGTGGGAATGTAAGTTGGTGCAGCCACTGTGGAAAACAGTGTGGTTCCTCAGAAAACTAAAAATAAAATTACCATATCATCCAGCAATCCCACTCCTGGGCATATATCCAGACAAAACTATAATTCAAAAAGATATATGCACCCTTATTTTCATAGCAGCACTATTCACAATAGCCAAGACATGGAAACACCAACATAAATGTCCATTGACAGATGAATGGATAAAGCAAATGTGGTTCATCTATACAAAAAAAAGAACATCTGTCCATAAAAAAGAACAAAATAATGCCATTTGCAGCAACATGGATGCAACTAGAGATTATCATACTAAGTGAAGTAAATCAGAAAGAGAAAGACAAATAGCATAAGATACCACTTATATGTGGGATTTAAAATATGACACAAATGAACCTATCTACGAAACAGAAACAGACTCATGGATATAGAGAACAGACTTCTTGTTGCCAAGCGGTGGGTGTTGGGGGAGGGCTAGAATGGGAGGTTGGGGTTAGCAGATGTAAGCTATACATAGAAAATGTATAAACAACAAGATCCTACTGTATAGCACAGGAAACTATATTCAATATCCTATGATAAACCATAATGGAAAATTATATAAAAAATGTATGTATATGTATAACTGAATTACTTTGCTGTACAGCAGAAATTAACACAACGTTGTAAATCAACTATAGTTCAATAAAAGAAAATAATAAATATAAAATGTGGTGTCTGGAGCCAACATCCACCCAGATGTGATCTATGTGCTATATACAGTGGGACTATTGTCTTCCTTATTTAAAACTTGGGATGCATTTATTAATGCAGTTTACTATCACATTTGCTTTACTGGTAGCCATGACACAGTGTGTAGATGCTTAAGTAATTAATATTTGAACTTAGATGTTAATACTTTCTTGACATAACCCATAATACATGTTAGAATAATTTTCCTGATGTGAATGCTATGATTGTAGTTAGTCAGATTATATATTTCATAAATACATAGATACATACATACATACAATAATACATACATACATACATACATACATACAAAATACATACAATAAATTAGATAAATTATATATCAATCATGAGTTAATAATCAATATTAAATTAGTCATTAATAATTATTAACAAATTATATTAAATATGTTATAAATATATAAGTATCTTATATTAATAATATTATAATTCAAATAATATTCATATATTGGTATACATATCATAATCTACTTGGGAAAATAATCTGAAGTTAGATAATATTTTACCACATTTATTGAAGTGTAGATGATGGGGAGAATATAGTATATACAGCTTCAGTTTTGGAGAATAAAGATGTTTCCAAAAAAATGACTCTAAGCTTCCACCCTGAGAATAATAGCAGGTGTATATGAAGAACATGATGGAGAACATGATGCTAATGAATGTTACATTTGCATTGTATATTTGATATGAAAGTATTTTTTATTGAAGCTGTTTATTGAGCTGTGTAACCAGGTTCTACTACTTACAATTCATACAATCACCTCCTAGTCATAAAATATCCCAATGTACTCCCCATGGCTAGCTATGTTTTATTAGTACCAGCCTGTAACAGCCAGTGAAGAGATGTCTTTGTCACTGCTTCACATTAAGATATATCTGAGTGCTACATGAGAGCGTCTGGAAATTGGGTACTTAAATCATCCCTGAGAAAATTTACCACATAGCAACTCTTTGTTTGCATTGCCTGCGAAAGAGTTTTGACAAAGAAGAAGAAGGGTAAGGAATAACTTAGTCCCATTTGATTTAAAATAAATTGACATGATATATATTACATAATGTGATACATAAAGAAACAGAAAATATATATATGTGTGTGTGTGGAGGGTAAATAGTGGGTTGTAATCTTATGCTTCTTAATATATTTTAATAACAAATTTACTTGTGCTTTTGGAGTAATATTTGTAATTTACAGCTAGGACACAATGGTATTCAGAAATCACTTCCTTGGCACGGAGAACAGTGCCATGTAAAAGGCATGGCAAACATAAACCTGGATTCTTGAGCCAGATTTTTTGCAAACGAATTATCAGAGCTCTTTGGAAGCAAAAGTCAAAGACTTGAGTCTCATTCCTGCTCTGTCACAATTAGTTATACAACCTGAGGAAGTGTTTAAATGTACTGAGCTTCAGTGTGTTCAAGGGCAAATTGGAGATAATGAGATGGTAAGTGTATTAACACTTTGCTAATTATGAAAAACACAAGATTCTTATAAGATGACCAGGTGATTCAAAGTGAAACACTGAAACTTCGGAGAAAGAATTGGCAACTCAGTTAACCAAAAATTCAGAAGATGGAGGTTCTATCACCATTAATTCTTATGTTTCTAGAAAAATAACTCAATAGTGAAGTTCAATTAGATGATCGGTAAGGCTACTTTCAAATCCAAGCTTTGATGAGTCAAAGATATATAATTGAGACAAATATGCATAGAAGGAGTTTTTAAATTGTGGTTGGGAGTAAAATTACTAGAGGAAACAATGAAGAGAAGACTATAAATGAAACACTGAGGCAAGAAGAGGAACTCCCAAGGGAAATACAGAAGGAATGGTTAGAGTAGTGAGAGTAGAAGCAAAACATGTCTTAACAGGTAGGAAAGAAAGAGAGGGATTCTATATTTATTGTGAACCTTGTTTCTGCCAGGCATATGATAGATTCTTTACGTGTTATGTCTGGTTTCACTCTCACAGTAAAACCGTGTGCTGCGTTTTTACTATTGTCATTTCATACATGAGGTAACTTAGGTCCAGAAAGGCTGGAACTGCAATTAACATCCAGGTCCAGTTTCTGTTTTAAGCTGCCCTCCACTTGCTAGAAAACATGTGGAAACCAAATTTGTAAGTCATTAGAGAGGAAGTGGTTGATGGTGAAACATATTCAGAAAAGTTTTTGCTAAATAAAATAATGGAGTAAGAGCAGTAATATTAAAGTAGACTTGGGAACAAGAGAAATAAGGTGTTTTGAGTTCAGTGGATGAATCTGGCCAGAATTAATCTGAGACATAGGATTAAGCAGAGATAAATGAGAATTGTTGACAACAATGAGAACCTGGCTATGATTAGAGACTATGAAATGCTAGAGGGTTCATTTGGTGGTGGAGAAGGGCTATGTTAATATGCTCTGGTAATATTTCTCGACTAAAGGAGAGAAACAGAGGGTGGCAGCAACCCAGACTTGGCATTTTCAAGATATTCCCAGAAAAATCTAAGGGGAAATAAGAATAGGCAGCATCTAAATCTTTACCCATGGATTCCCAGATGGGTAGGAATCAAGTAAGTGTGCAATGGTCCAAGAGGTTACAGAAATGCTGAAATTATTTCTAATGCAAAATACTGTATATTATTTTTGCTTCAGCACCACAGACATAGGCATTAACCATCTGAACAAATCACTTGTTCCCTTTTACCAGTAGCAGCAACACATTTTTTTCCACAAATTTTTCGCATAACCTACATATAAGTATTGAGAATATAAAAGTATGTGATATGTTACATTGACCTACCAGTCAGCAACTCCTTATTTTGCAAGCCCAACCGACAACTAAATGCACACATTAAAAATGGACAGAATATGAGCTCTATTTTTGTCCTTATTAGCCATTAAGTTAAGTGAACTCTAATTTAAAAACTCTTCCTTCTCTTTCCCTACTTTAATAAAGAAAATGAGTTTATCTTTTGTTATAAGAATTGATTGTGTGCCTTCCTGCAAGGTCCTTAACAAATGTGTAGGGGAAAACTTTATAACATATTAAAAGGGCAATAGTTTTCTGCTTTTCCTTAATTGAAAAGATTTTAATTTAAAATTGTCTGCTATTTCCTACTACTGGAACTAGGCTTTTTATTTTCCACTGCCGATAGAAAGAACATATGCTGACTTCTGTTTCTGCTAGTAATTCTCCCCGCCTTCCCTCCTCCCTCCTCATCTGATAAATATATACATTTCTTTCCAAACAACTTAAAGGACATCACTCTTTAAGCCTCTCCAACACTCACTCTTTAAGCCCCTCCTAAAACCCTCCAACACTCAACCCACCAGGAACTAACCACTCTGTAAGGTGCCAAAGGAGCCAGGCACTTTGGTGTTTGTTGTTAAGATAACAGGGCTGGGCTGGGCTAGGCAGAGCTGCCATCAAACCCTGGCTCTGCTATGAGCTGTGCCATTTTGGGAAAGTCATCACTCTCTCTGAGCCTTGGTTTCCTCTTGATAGATATCATAATTAGAGTTATTTCTCTACACATACCCTCACACAGCATCTAATTTGGAATCATATATGCATGTATATGTGATAAATTAGACAATATATTAGATACATGTATATAACATATTAGACAAACAAACTCTATTATTGGTTGTCCGGATCCTCAGAATCTAAAACAGTTTTCATAATAACAAATGTACTTAATAAATAGTTTTTGAGTTAATAAATGAATAATAAAAACAACAGCAATCTATCATTTACTGAGAGCAAGGGTCCACGGCACTGTGTTAAACACTTGACTTACATTCTTATTCAATCTCAGTAACCATTAAATAATGTATGTAGTATCTTAATTTTACTGTTGTTATGGGTGAATGTTAGAGTTGAATAATTTATATAACTAGGGTCATATGTAAATATGTGAAGGAAAGAGAATTTGAGACTGTGTCAATCTGATTCCAAAACTGAATAGATGAATGAATGAAACAAATGGGTTATTCAGTTAAGTTATGCCCAAACATCCCCAGGGGAAGAGATATGCAGATCCTCCAATGGCCCCTGATCTCTGCCTTCCAGGTGTACCCACTCAGTGCAGACTCTGTCTCTCAAACCCACATTCGAGCCATCAAGGACCTGGAGAGACGAAATGGGTGATTTGCCTAGCACGCAACAAGGAAGCACAAGGACAAATTTTGTTTTCAGGAGGTAGTATTCATGAAAACTGGTCTAAACAAAAAGAAAATTATATTGCATCCTCTTTAAAAGACATTCCTCTTCAGCTTTTTAAATCTAGTGAACAATTCCTCTTCGTAGATTTTTAAAAATAATTTTAAAAGCTACTTGCACATGATTGTTAAGTTTTAGTTCATCCTTTAAGGTGCCTTAAAAAATCCTTTATCAGTTTCATATGATTGTTAAGTTTAAGTTCATTAAGATGCCTTTAAAAATCCCTTCCCAGTTTTATAGACTTATATAATTTTACTCACAATGATTTTAAACTTTAAAAACCTTTCATCACTTCAAATATTGGAAAAGTCCTCTTTTAACTTTTCTGTTATTCAATTTCAGCACGTTAGACTGGCTCCTAGAGTTTCTGGGCACAGGCTGATGGTTTCACATCTCCCCGGGTAGTTTGAACAGGAGTTCATCTTCTGAGGTGAGTTCTGATGGTCAGAACCTTTGGAGCGAGCTGTTCTGCAAGGGTGTTTTACCTTTTCTCTCTGGGGCACATTTGTGTTCTCCTCCCAGAGTCTGCAGGAGATTGATTGCAGCTAGTAACAAACTCATCTATCCAGCTCACTGTGTAGAGAGGTTAATTAACTAGGTCCACCCATTACATTCGCAAGGGTATTCCTTCAGACATGCCTACCAACAAATCTTGTACTTTATTTCAATAACTCCATTCATTCTCACCTCTGTAAGAATCCCTGAGTTTCCACCATAGAGCTTTTTAACTTTCTAATCTTCTGCCTTCAGATGTTCACAGAACTAACTCCTCTTTCAGGACCCAAATATTTCCTCCCAGGAGAGACCTTATCTGACCCTGCCTATTATACTCCAGTCCATCTCTATTTCATTATATTGTGTTAGTTTCTTCATAGTGCTTGGGACTATTTGGAATTATCTTATCATTTATTTACTTCTTTACTTTTTCATACCTTCCCCCAATAGAATGTATGCTTCTTGTTCACACCAAGGTGACATCTAAGCAATAAATCAGCCAACAAATTTAAGAGCAAAGAGACATGTTACAGTGACTTGTATGTATCTGAATTCTCACAGTACCTTGTTGAAACCTCTACTAAACCAAATACTATTTGGAAATATATATATAATTCCTTCAAGAGACTCAGCCCAGAGATGGTAATATTTTATTCATTTCAAACAACTTATAGACAATGCCCAGTAAATACTTTTAGTTTTATTAATAAATATTCAAGAAAATATAGACTGAACAGAGCTTTATCTTAAGCAGAGCTGTTTTAAGTCAAATACTATGAATCATGACCTCTTATTGATCAAGTGAGCATCAAGGCGTTTTACTTCCACTGAATCCTTCTCCTTGGTTCTACGCTTTCACTCTATGTCTAAGGTATGTGTAGGTAAAGCTAAACCTTAATGAAGTACAGTTTCCTCCATATCTTATTTTTTTTTAATTTCTTTTGGTTATGCTGAAGGGAGAAGACTGTAATAAATAAAATAAGTTTCTGTACTTGACAATCAATGGGAAAGTGATGCTAAATAATGTCCGTAATACTGGTTTTAACTATTTTACATCCTATGGAAACTCCACAGTGATTGGTTAAAATGTATACTGAATTTTAGGTTCTCTACCTTATGGTACAGAAAATGTCTTTCCTGATTCTGTGCTCCAAAAGGAGTTTCCTTTTGTAGCCTGGGTGATTTTGGCTTTGGGAGGTTAAGGGTGACCTCTGGTGGCAATGGTATTTCTCATTCACCTTTACTCTAAGGAGGGAAAAACTGACTTGAGTGCTTTTTACACATCCTAAGAATGATAGAGTTTATGGTTAAAGGGGACTGATCATAATCAGTCGTGTGCGAGTTAAAAACAACCAGCTGTCCGGGGGACTGGGGAGCTGGAAGGTAGACACAACTTTGATGCCTAGAGTTTTTCTGTTTCTTTGGTGTAAATGCCAATCACCGTCTGTTTCAAGCTATGACTGAGACATTACTGAACACAGGGTGGGGAAAAGATGCATACAGTCAGCTCTAACCAGCTGGTAGGCTCTGGCTCCAGCACACCACTGGTTGAAACCCTTGCTTGGGTTTTCCATATTCTTCCCTCAGTACACATTCAAGGATGGTCAAACACAAAACAAGGAAAGGCACTGAAAGCAGTGAGTTTTAGGTTACCATACTGAGCAGAATGATGTCTCCAGGACAAAGGTTGCCAGGTAAACACAGGATGCCCAGTTAAATTTGAGTTGCAAATAAACAGCAAATATATACTTTTTATTGTGAGTATGTCACAACTATTGTATGGAACATATTTATACTAAAATATATTCATTGTTCATAAAATTCAAACTTAACTGAATACTCTGTATTTTTATTTGCTAATCCTGGTCATCTTAAGAGGGCCACAGAATTAAAAGGTTATTTGAGAGAACATGAAATATATGTGACAGTTGGCAACCTGCAAATCCTCCCAATCAGTGCTCCATGATCAATGGAGCATCTCAACCAGGGCCACTGAATGGCTTAAAGGAGAGACAAGACATGGATTCCCAGGGTGCTTGGGGCACTGGGCAGTGCTGGAGAGGCCAAAGCCCCAGAGCATCATCACTGACCTCTGGGGGCCTAGTCTATATCCCATAGGATTCTGTGATATGATCCCTGTCTATGTTACCATGTTAGGAAGTTTCTGTTCTTGCCCCTTCTTTCCTACCTACGTTAAGATCTGCCCCAAGTTTTGGTCACCGGTGTGTTTCCAGGCACAATGTCCACAGAGTTCTCTGGCCCGGCAACATAATGGGGCTCAACTGTGGTCTCTGAGGCCATGGAGAGTCAGCTAATGTCTGTGATGCTCTGCAGTGCTGGCAGTGATGACAAGAGGCCTCAAACCAGCCCCAGATCCCTGCAGATTACTGTAGGAGAGGGTAGTAGTTTTAGTAATAGCAGGATTCTGTAATAATTAGAACTCTACACAGTTGGAGAGAAAGAACTGATCATTGGAGTGGCTGCCCTTCTGAAGTAAAGAGAGCACATCTCAGAGATGGTTATAAAGAGGAATTTGCAGGAATCGAATTAAGTTTAATGAAAGCCAGAATCACGAACACTTTAATAGAAATACAAAGGTTGGAGGCCATTAATAAGCACCTGAGCTCAAGAAAAGAGACTTAGAAAAAGATTGAAAGAAGAATAATATAAATGTCTCAAGTTGGGTCAGTCTTTAAACAATAAATGGTACATCAAAACACTTACAATTTCAAGTAGGTGTAACTAAAACCACCTTCATTATACATCAGAAAAAAAATGAAACATGACTTTAGACAACATTTTAAAAAATGCTTTGAATGAAAATTCCAGTCTTAAGGAGAGCATAAAGCTGCTTTCACATGTAGAAGGATGGAAAAGAAGAGTAACTGAACATTAAACAAAATGCAGTGCTACAAAACTCTAAAGTGACACGTATGTAGTAAGTTACAAAAGTAAAAGATCATATTTCTGGGTGAATTTTGCTAAGGCTGAGTGATACTGTTCTTAGAAAAGACAGCATGGATTGTGGGAACTGGGAATCCCATAAAACAAATGTATCAGAAAATGGAAACCTCTTAGTAGAATTTTGGAAGAAACAGATTGATGTGACTGAGTAAAACTTTCTGTGATAGGCTGAATAATGCCCCTCCCAAAGATATCCATGTCCTAATCCCCAGAGCCTTACATGGTAAAAGGGACTTGACAGATTTGATTAAGTTAAGGATCTTAAGATGGGGAGAGTATCCTGGATGATCTGGGTGGGCCCAATGTAATCACAGGGGTCCTTATGAAAGGGAGGCAGGAGGGTCAGAGTCAGAAAACAAAATGATATGATACAAGCAGAGGTTGAAGTGATGTGGTCTTGAGCCAAGAAATGCAGGCAGCTGTAAACGATTAGAAATGAATTTTCCCCTGGCCTCTAGAGGAAACACCACCCTGCTGACACATTGATTTTAGCCCTGTGAAACTAATTTCATACTTCTGCGGTCCAGATAATAAATTTGTGTTGTTAGTAAGCCATTAAGTGTGTTTTTATTTGTTACAGCAGCCACAGGAAACTAATACACTTCTTTAAAAACTCTTTAAGAAAAATGAAACCAAGTGTACACTAAATTAGCTGAAGAAGATAGGATAATCAATGCACTTCAAAACCATATTACAAGTCTCCAAACTGAGCAAGTTTTGCTGCAATCAGAAAACCAGTTAGAAAGTGAAAAGCAAAAGCTCTAATAGAAATTTCATGTCCTTCCTGAACTTCATTAAGGAAAAAAAAAATGCATCATCTTGAAATATTCATTTTAGAGTGAAAAGAGATAGAGGAGAGTCTTTTCCAAAGCAACAGATCAGCCATGCATGTGAAGAGCTGGACACATATAAAACAGAAGTCAAATTCTTTCCGAAAAATTGTAAATAATCACTGGTAATTATCAATGTCAGATTATTTCCCGTGAGAGAAAAGCCCATGATAGCAGGTAGGGAATACTGATGGTTGAGAGTAACTTTGATGGCTTAAAAAAGAAAAAATGGAAACTTCAGACAAAAATTTGAGTTAGAATTTAATGTGAACATTTTGAAAAGTATTTTTATGTCCCTGATGTAAATTTGGCATAGGCCTTAGAATACCACTAGGGAAGTCTCTGTATGACAGATCTTGAAGAAAGAGGTATAGGATGCTGTAATGCGGTAGGGATCCATGGTCTCATGACTGGTAGGGGGATACCATCCCTATGACCTCAGAAACAGATACAGCAGCTCCTCCACAAGAAAAAGAAAGACCTTGCCCTGATGCTCTTTCATGGCAGATACTGAGGACCTTCCTTTGATTTAACCCTCTCAATATGAGTGGACATTCCGGTCCTCCACCTTATCCTCCCATCAGAAGCCATATGTTACAGAAGGGATGGAAGGGGACATTTCTAAGAAGAGGATTGCTGGCCTACCCCGTCTCCTAGAAAGCAAGAACAAACCTCTCCAGAAATCCCCTCCTTCAAGGGACTTCCATGACCCCCTCCACTGGCAATATATGTTTCTACACCAAGCGCTGAATTCAGTCTTCCTCCCCATTCCACCTGAACACAGAAGTGTTTCAGCTTCTGGGTTGATTCTACCTTCCAATATGCTTATTTCTGAAGATCCAGAACCACAGTAAGATACTTTCTTCTCTCTCTATGAAAGTTATTTTGACTTCTTTCCTCTCAGTTTTATTATTAGTTAAGTGATTTTATGTTGACTCAAATGAAAGTTTGATAGAATCATAAGTCTTTAATATAATGCTTTATAACTTTAAGTTATTTAAAGGTGAATTGTATAAATTAATTGCTTCATCTTACTCTACTTGCAAATAGTATAATTATAATATTTTTGTTATTGTCAACAACTATACTACAATAATCCAGAAATACAGCAAATTTTTTTGATCTTCTAAAATAATTTTGAACTTTTTCTATTTTGACATTACTGCCATTATTTAAGTGACTATATAACAGGTCAAATGGTAATTTCATAGATTATAATTCTTTGGATAGTGATTTATAAATGTATATTATATAAATGAGAATCTTATGAGTAAATGTTTCCATTTTGCTTGATTTTTAGATAGTGTTATTACAGTATATTTGTTGTTGGTATTTAGCAAGGCTCTTCTGTTGACCCAAAAACATAGCAATTTTTTGTCTCTTCCAAAGGAGGAATTTTTCTCTTGTTTAGTTTCATTGTTACAGTAAAGTGATTATACAAGTCCTCAAATGAAAAATTATAATTTTCTAAAATTACAATTTCAATTAAATTTTCAAAAATTAAAATATAAAAATTATAATTCTTAGGATAGCATTTCATAATTGTCATTTATTTAAAAGTGAATTTCATGAATAAATTGTTTCCTTTTCTTCCATTTCTAGATAGTATATGGATAGTATTTGGATTGATGGAATTTTAAAAGTCTCCTGTAATATAGACACTGGTAAGTGTTTTACAGGGTCATTCTCACATCTGGAGACATTCAAAATTTCAAGTTTGTTTATACCAAAGGCTGAATTTATTCTAGTTACGAGACTAATATGTTTACATAAATAAATTTTAGTTTAAAGGAATACTTGTTCATGGGCTGCATTGTGTTTAGCATAAAACTTATTAAACCCCTACCTTGGTTCCCAGGGCTCCCATCAGTGCCTCAAGGGTCCCAGAGTCCTTTATCTCTTTTGCTCACTCTGTTCCTTTGACCAGAAATGCTTATCTTATTTTTCTGTCTTCCAGGACTCCTTCTTGTTTAAGTAAAAAGTACTTGAAGAAGATTTCACTGACTTCCCAGTTGAAATTAATTCCTCCTGTTCCTCTTTGTTTTCACACCCTATGCTTTCTATTTTTTCCTGGATAACACTTATGACAATGTGCAATTATATAATTATGTATGTGATTGTTTGTTGAATGTGCATATTCAACCCACATGTCCATGTCCTCAGAGATTAGATCCATTTTTCATCATTTACTATTTCCAGTGCTTTTAGGGCAGGAGATGGAGGGTATTTAGGGTATTTGGGTGGGACAATTCTTCCCTGTGCATGCACATTAGGCAGGTTTTGCTGAAGTAACAACGATGCATAACAAACAGCCTTCAAATCTCAGGACAACAAGCATTTACTTTTCCAACTGCAGTTCTATCTATCAGTACCCTGGACTTGTCTGGGCTTGGGTTTCAAGTCCGCTCCATTCAGTCAGGTCTGTTTCTTATTCAAAGACCCACAATAATAGAACTATATAGGCTTCTTCTTCTCATGGGGAATGTCCCAAACACAACAGGGCAAGCAGAGCACAGCACACTGCTTTTCTTTTATAATTGAAGTACAGTTGGTTTACAATATTGTATCAGTTTCAGGTGTACGGCAAAGTGATTCAGTTATATTTATATACATTTTTCAGATTATTTTCCATTACGTTTTCACAAGATATTGAATATAGCTCCCTGTGTTATACAGTAAATCCTTATTGCTTATCTATTTTATGTATAGAGGTTTGTATCTGTAAATCCCATATTCCTAATTTATCCTTCCTCCCCTTCCCCTTTGGTAATCATAAGTTGTTTTCTATGTCTGTGAGTCTGTTTCTGATTTGTATATAGATTCATTTGTATTATATTTTAGATTCCATATATAAGTGATATTTGTCTTTCTCTGTCTGACTTACTTCACGTAGTATGATCATCTCTAGTTGCATCTGTGTTGCTGCAAATGGCAATATTTCATTCCTTTTTAATAGATGAGTAATGCTCCATTCATAAACCAATCATCTGTTGATGGGCAGGTGGGTGTTTCCATGTCTTGGCTATTGTAAACAGTGCTGCTATGAACATTGGGGTGCATGTATCTTTTTGAATTAGAGTTCTCATCTTTTCTGGATATATGCCCAGGAGCGCATATATGTAGTAGTTCTATTTTAGTTTTTTAAGGAAACTCCATACTGTTTTCCATAGTGGCTGCACCAATTTACATTCCCACCAATAGTTACATTTTCCACATCTTCTCCAGCATTTATTTTTTGTAGACTTTTGGTTGATCACCATTCTGACAGGTGTGAGATGATATGTCACTGTGGTTTTGATTTGCACTTCTCTAACAACTAGTGATATTGATCATCCTTTAATGCAAAGCACACTTCTTAAGGCCTCAATGTGAACTGAAGTACAGTACTTTCATGTCTGCCCACCTTCCACTAGTCAAAAGAAGTCATACTGACCCAAGTCAATGGAGCAGGGAAGTTAGCTCTGCCCACTTGTGAAAATCCTAAATGCATATAACATTTCCTTAAGGGTCTGATGGCAAAGCCCTTCTTATCTTGCTCCACCCCTATAGAGAACCCTTCTCAGCGCGGCAGACAATGGAGACTGAACAGGTATTTCATGAATAAACTTATTTACAAGTTGCCCACGAGAATGGTTTTAACAATGTACACAGTGTTTCTGAGTGCTATTAGTGCTCTTAGCATTAATATAGGACTTTTTAATATTAACAGTGTGATCAGTACAAACAAGTACTTTTTTAACAAGGGAGTGAGTGGTATTCTTACGGATGTTGAAATTTTTTTTGAGAAGTCTCTATTCATGTATTGACAGCTTCTCTACTAAGTTTCAGTTTTTAAATCTGTGATACTCTTGCACATGTAAATTAACCACTTATAAGCTTGTTTTTAAAATTTTTTAACGATTATTTTGACATGCAGAGTTTATGCAGTTTTATCTCTTGCCCTTTTCTTTGATGGCATACTTAGTCAATCCTTTTACTGACAAGCTATGTCCCATAAAATAGACATAGACATATTATAACTTATTTAACCAGTTTATTATTGCAAGTTTCATCTTTTTCTTTTATAAATGATATTGTGATGAATATCTTTGTATGCCATCATGATTTCATATAACATTTTTAAAAAGCTCTTTAAAAAGGATGGTTCAAGTACAAGACTATTTCTTAAGTTCTTTACATATTTTGACAATTATAACCAGAGAGGTTGTCCTACTTTTCACTCTTTTATCCACTAGAACCTGCTTGAGCCTAAATATTAACATTACAGACGTTTGGGACTAATTTAATGGTGAATATGTCACCTCATTTTCATGGCATCACAGGAGAAGTAGTGGGCTCTGAAATTTGAAGAGTTTCTTTTAAAGGAAAAACATCAAAAGGATGTTGGGAAACAGAAAGACTAGGTGGGAGAGGTGGCCTGCTCTGCCGAGAAAGGGAAGGGAAGGGTTTGGGAGCCAGAGTGAAGAGGGGGAATACAATGGGGGCCGAGAAGGGGAAGCCACCATTCGGGGTTGCTGCAGGCCTCACAGCCCACACCCCTCCGGCACACCCCAGGTCTTGCTCTCAGGCCTCTCAATGTTCAGAATCTTCAGCTGGAGGAAGCCCAGCGCAGCCTCAGGTGGCTGCTGGGCTGCGGAGACAAAGTAGGCCCTGATGGATGCCTTGCAGACTGGTGGAGCTGCGATCCCCCAGTGGGCCGCTCGACCCCTTCCTGAGGACGGAGCAGAGGAATTTCTGGTTAATTTATGTTCCCCTTGGATGCCCGAAAAGGGAGGTTTTGAGAGCCCCGAAGCGATTGCAGCTTGGGGAGCACGCCCGGGTCCTTCATCCAAGGTCCGTAAGTTGCCAGTTCTACTCAGCGTCCGAAGCCCTCAGATCGCCTCCTCTGAGCCCCCGCCCTGCCCCGCGCTTCAGCCAGGCCGCTTTGGTCCGGGAGGGTTGTGGTTGCCTCGCGTGGTAAGGCGTTCCCAGCTTCAGGGGTGCCCAGCAGCTGAGAAAGGACTGAGCTCCCCGCAGAGGGCCGGGCTCCAGGGATGTAAACAGGGCGCCTAAGACACAAATTGAAAGAGGTTCTCAGTCTCCACGTGGCGTGTTTTGCCCCGACTCTGGTGTTAGGAGCCTCAAGCAGCACACGGCCTGGGCAGAGGGAGGGGGCGGTTGGGCGAGCCAGGGCCCTGTAGGACCCCTGCCCAGCTGCTCCGGAGCCCATCAGGCCTTCCAGGGACACCCCCAGGGTCAAAAGGGGGATTCAGACCCTGGCTGGACATTGTCTGTCTCAAGGCAGGGCGTGACAGAGATAACAGCCTTTCCCTGGGGAGAGGAGAGGGATCTGTTTCCCTCCAAGGGCCTCCCGACTGCGCTTCAGGGAGCGCCATGCCCCTCAGCAACCTTGCCCCGCGCCCCTCTCACTCTCTGAGGGATCAGTGCTTGGTTGTCACTTTCTGCTAAGCTGATATTTACAGAGGGCTCTCTGCCCGCTGGGCGCTGCGCTATGAAGACAGTGACAAATACGGGGGGTCAGCTTCAGGGAGGCTCTTCCTTTGCGGTTTCCCCCTTTTCCCTCAGGAGTCTCTCCTTTAATAGACACCCCAAATGCCAGGTGACCAAGCTGATGAGCCTGGCACGGTCCAAACAGGCAGCCTCAGGGACCAACAGTGGGCTGGGAATGGTCACGAAACAGCCTTCCCATATTTTCAAGCACATTAGTAAGAGGAAATGATAAAAGGATGTACATCAGAACTTCACTATGACTTGAGCAACTTCTCTATTGATTTGGATAATAGTTTTCAAATGTGATTTGTATATGTGTGCGTTGTCCATAATGTAATGGCTACAGACCCAACACACATTACATTTAATCTGTATTAGCCTTTCCTCCATTAATTTCTTACATCTAGACAGTCAACACAACTATAAATCAAATCCTGATTTGTAGCATTTGCCTATCACTATGTGTAAATACCCATCATAGCCAGTTTTAACATGTACTCTGTGTAGTCACTGAATACAGATTTGGGAAGAAATTCACAGTTGCACACCTTCGTATATTATTTCCACCATAAAGATACAATAGACACACCCTCAAGAACATAGACAACAGTAAAATGTAGTAAGATAATTATGTAGAGATAAAATTTGAGTAACTATTACCTTTCCAAGTAAAGTCCATTTAATTGTAAGTGTATGTAATTTAATCTGGGGCTCAAAATTTCAGTAATTTTAACAATTGACTCTCATTAGCTAGTCTGAGCTATCTCTAGCACATAATCCGGACCCAAAAAGAGAGGTTTTGCAGTTTATATTTCCATCTGTATCTATGTTTACTGGAACTCAAATACAAAACACAAAATACACAAAAACCAAAATTAACATATACTAACACATACATTTATACATGTATGTATGTATGTATACACACACACACGCTTTTAATGATAGTCGTTAACTGAGGGTCTACTCCATGTTAGGAACTGTATACCTCTCAGAATCATTATTATCTAGTACAAATGTCAGCAAACTACCGCCAATGGTTCAAATATAGCTTGCCACCTATTTTTTGTACTGCCAGAGGACAGTGTACGGTTATTTCACGTTTACATGATAAACGATAATCTTTTCTACAAGAATGGCTGCTTGAAGAGTTGAGAGCAGCATCAATAATCACCTAAAGAACAAGGTAAATTGTTTCCAGTGTTTTTGTATGAATCAATGGATGTTTCTAATAACGCTCAGTTATTCATCAGAGGAATCAATGCAGAATTTGAAGTGACTAAATAATTATTCTCTAAGAATAGTCTGCTTGGAACAACTATAAGTGAAAACATTTTTAAAGAAGTTGAGAAAACACTAATTCAGTACAATCTGAAGTTGAATCTGTTAAGATGTATTTCAACTAATGTTGGTAAAAATAGGTGTGGGAGCATAAGAAGGCATATTTGGATAAGTTTACAAAGTGTATGAAAATATAAGGTGTTTAAGTCTATATCTATTAATTTTCTTATTGATCAGAAAGTACTTTCTACAAACTATTTGACTCTATCATGTGTTATTAAACCATCAGTGTCATTGGTGAACTTCATTCACTCTGGTGGGTATTTCTGCGATTTTTTTGGTTAGAAATAGAAGCTGAATATCCTGACTTGTCTTATCATATAGCAGTTTGATGGGTTAGCATTCATAATGTTTTATTGCAATTTTTCAGCTTAAGGATGAGATTGGAATATTTTTCTGAATGAGAATTGCCCTTGGCCTATATTAACGACCACTGAACAGCCTTGGAAATTAGCTTTTGCTGCAGACTTGATAATATTTCTTAAAGAATTCAACGTACAATTATAAGATGAAGTAGTGTTTATGTGTGAAACTTTTACTATAAGTCATTTGGTTAACTAATGTTCTATGAATCATTTGTAATATCCAGTTGCTCTGTTCATTTCCTGTATTGTTAAAAAGTTAAAACAGGAAGATTTCTATTCTCATAAATATTTGGAAGAGGTATATTTTCAAAGATCAAACTGCAGCTTCAACAACATTTTTCACATCTTAGTGAAAGTACAGAGAAAACTTTACTTCAAAATCCATTTCAAAACTTTCCAATTAACTTTTGGAAAAAAAAAAAAAAACTTTCCAATTAAGAAGCTTCCACCTAATCTTTCAATTGGGAATGATCACTTGGCAATGCAATGACATAGTGAAAGACAAATATCAAGAGAAAGAGCTGATAGAATTCTATAAATGCCTTCTAAGGCATAAATATGGGCATTTAAAATCATATGCTACCTCCGTATGTGAAAAGCCATTTTCAAAGATGAAATCTTTAAAATTTCGTTTCAGATCAGCATTAACAGATGAACATTTGCAATCAATTTTTGTAATGGAAAAGACTAACTTTGAACCCCAATTAAATGAAATTTTATTAAAATAATTCTATAATTGTACTAGATTATTATTATATTTTAAATGTAATCTATAAAACTTAGCAAAAATGTGTTTTTTCTCTTGTTACGTAAGTGCCTTCATATGCTCAGTTTTGCCTCTTGGCCAGCAAAACCTAAAATGTTTACTATCTGGTCCTTTATGGAAGAAGTTTGCTGACTTCTGTTCTAGTTGAATACAAAATTAGTAAGCATATATTGACTCAGACTTCTTTGTGGAGTCACTCTGCTTACTCGATTGCTGCAGGTAATCAAGAGTAAAATGTTCTATAGATTTTATAAAAAATCCGTTAGAGGAGTAATAAATGATACAGATTCTTCCATTCATATTTAACTATTTGGCATTAGATATATGGCCACTTAAAATGATAAAAGTAAACAGTGTTGCTTGTAATAAAATATTAATTGACGTCAAATTTATTATTATTATTGACATATATTTCTGTATGCCTCTGTGTCACGTAGAAATACTCTGTAAAAACAATTTGTATCTTTCCAGCTCATTATCTTCCAATTATACATTGCTATGCATCAGTAGGCTGTGCACCAAAATGCAGATATCAGTCCAAATCACTGCATTGAGATAAGTTGCTTTCATGTTCTCTGTAAAGTTGTCTTCAAGATATATTCTCGTAACAAAGCTGCTTTGGAAAGGTAACGCCTGCCCAGAATAAAATGATCGATGTGTTCTCAGGGAAAAGAATCACCTATTTTGCATTCAAAAACTATTGATAGTAAAGGGCTTAATAAGAAGATTTATGTTATTGCTTTTTTAGCAAACCATCTATATATCCTAGAGATTAGCATATACATACATGTTACAACTGATATTTCCTTTGGCAAGCATTCACTTGTTGTACTCAACAGGACAGGAAAAAAATTTTTTTTTTTCCCCGCAGAAATTGGCTTCCTTTGTCTCCATTTGATGTGGAGATTATCATGTGGTTAAGTTCTCTAAAACAAAATTCTAAAATTTTCAATTTTGCAATGTATATGTTTTCTTACATAACTTACTGAACATAAACATAGAACTTCTATCCTATGAAGTACAACATGGCCTGAAAATACCCTAACTGTAAGTCTTTGGTAACAGAAATAAATTGCTTCCCTACTTTGTCAATTCCACACTTAAACATTGTATAGTTATGAGTTTCTTATGAGTAAGTATATCTATATGCTCATCTTAAGTCCTTAAACTTTGAAAATCCATTTTAAATCTCAGGTCATTTACACAATGCTACACACACACACACACACACACACACACACACACAAACACTATCAGACAAGAGAGAAACTCAAGAACTCAGTTACCTTTTTATTCATTCACTCATTAAGCTTATATTTACTAAATACCTAGTAAGTGCCCAGCATTGTACTAGATGCTTAATTCAGCCAAATAATAGTTATTGCACTACCTCATTTTTAGCCAGGACCCTAATGCACTGATTATTTTAGGTTTCATAAAACAGAACCAAAGGGATTATCATTCTTTTAATGAGTGCATCATATATCATATTTTAAGTGTTTTAAGATTATTTTATTTCCCCTAACATAGAATAATTATGCTCTAAGAGGACAGCATTGTTTATCTCTCTTCCTCTAGTTTTACTTCTAGTCGTCTTTCAAATTTAGCGTGTAAAGTTGAATTTTACTCTAAAGACTAATTTGTTGAACTGGCCTTTGCTTTAGCTTGGATTTTGCAGTATGTTTTCTTATCCCAAGAAGATGAATATATTTAATATACTTTAAATTGCATCATATTTTATAAGCTCTCTAGTGATCCACTGTTATATGAACCAAATATTATGGTATAATTATTACTTCAGATATCTCAAATGATGATGACTAATTAAATATACATATAATACATTTATCAGTGAAAAAATTCCAATGACTTAATTTCTATTCCCTCTTGAAAGTTCCCATATCTTCTGCAGAAGAGGCTTTAAGAAGGAGCAAGTATCGGAGCAATTGAGAACATGATTTAGCATTAATATTTCATAGTGCAGTTGAGGGACACGGTTAACTAGAGAAATGCCAACATCCTCCCATCCTCCAAGTAAGTGGGACTCTTGGTTTCACTAAGAAGCTGATGTATAAGGCTCCATGGAAGATATTGGTCTGTCTTTGTATATCCTATTTATGGTAAAAATTTATTTTATTATTAATTTAGAATAGTGTCATAAAGAGACCGTATTTTTTAAAAAAGAATAAAAATCTACCACCCTTTCCCTCACAGAAGCCACAATCTATATAACAAATTCTGCTAAATTCTAATTCACTAGATTTCCATAGGCTTAATTTTAAGATAAATAAGAAATCTTAGCCCTTTGGCCTCTTCTACCAAAGGAAAAATTCCCAATATGTTATTCCTGAACCATGATATGAAATGTTTTCACCAGATTGTAGTTAGTTATATTCCATTTGTAATACAAAAACAAACACATGAAAGAGGTAAAAGGGAAATTTACATTACTTCCATGGTCTGAGAATGAGAGCAATTTACTGATAGCTGAGAGATCCTATGCTAGTCTTTAGTACTATATCATATTAGAGATTTCCCCTACTTACATTCTTATATTAACATGCCATTTCTTTTTAGAAATGATAGTAATGACAGTGTCATTTCTTTATAGAAATGACAGTGATAGTAACTCATTTATTTAAAGTACTTACTCTGGTTAAATTACTTGTTTACAAAATGTCTGTTTTTCTTTGCTTTTTTTTTTGCTTTGCTATTTATTCATCTTTGAAATACAAAGGCCCAAGTACCATTGGCTGTGTGGGAGGCAAATACATTGTCCCTCCCAAATCTTTTAACAAAGAATTCTAAGCAGGATGCACCTTGCATTCTCTCCTCACCAAAGATAAGTTTAGCATCCAAAGCATATTAGGATACGGTTGCCATAGATGATGACATTGTGATGTTCCTGTAGCTTTGTGCTATTTGAAAGGTACTGTTAATTAGTTTTCCTTCAAAATATTCCTGCAGGGAAGGGTGGAGCAATAGATTTCTGTGAGTTCTAGGGAGTAATTTATGCAGTAATCTCATGCAAAACAAAGCCTGTTGTTAAACTCGCCTTTGTGTTTCCAAGTACAAGAACCTTTGAGTTCCTGATGATCTAAAATGTTTGGATGATTCAAACTCTCTTTGAATTTGGCTCCATTCAATGTAAGTCCTTTTATAAATTTAAATAAGCCAATGCCTAATGTAAAGGCTTTGTAACATATTGATGTCTACAATTTAAAAATAATTTCCTATCGTTTCCAGATAATTGCCCACAAATAACAAGCCATTCTGGGAAAACAAAGCAAAATGGAATAGCAATAGAAATATAAGAAATGCCTTAAACACAGCAATAGCATTAGAGAATTTCAAATTTCTTGCTTTATTTTCCATTAGAGGTCAGGGAAGTCTCTTCCCTCACCTTTTATAAATTACATTTCCATATTCCCTCTGTATGTTTCTTCTCTTCACTTACAAAATGTGACAAGGGAACCCAGGTCCCGCTATTATTGAAAGAATTAAGCAAACCGTTCTTGCCTTAGCTAGGCACTACCAACATACCTAGGAATCCACACAGGACTAGAAATAGTATTAGGATGTTTGTGGAATCAAACTATTAAAGGCTAATAAAATGCTTTGCTAAAAATATTAAGAATTGCTATATCCCTTTAAGCAATCAAACCTATGCATGTTAAAATACCAAATACCTTTTATGCTTTTTTAGCAGGACTTTATCCTTTTCATCCTTTGAGAATCATGACCCCTGGAGTTGCAGGGAGGCCAGAATCTGCCCAATGGTGATATTGGAATGGCACAGAACACTTTAAGCCCCACTCAGAGAGGTCCTCTTTGACATCTTGTGACAGGTAGCACCTACCCATAATGAACTAGGAAAGTTCTATCCAAATGGGTCTGGGCATTGCTGGTATCTGGTACAAAGCAAGGCTTGGATTTTTACACTTCCTCCCTCCTCAATGTCTGTCATCAATGCCAAGGCCAAAACAAAAAGTTTACAAATTTTACACCTCAAAATGAAAACAAAAATTATTGGTAATAGAGTACAATACTTATTACCAGATGGCCTTAACTCCACATAAGAAACTGCCGGATATTGGAGAATAGTCAACAGTACTGTTGAAATAAATTTCTAGGCCCAAGATGGAGCTGCTCCTGCCCAGGGTACCATGACAACACGCCAAAACTTAGATAACACTTGTGTCACTCTGAATGCTCTGCTTGACAATACATGCAGTATATCCAGTAGCCAACTCTGAAACACAAAGCCAACTCTATACTTATTCCCTTGTTCATTCTCACCCCAAGCAAGTTTGACTGTATGGCCCCAGCCAATCACATATTTCCTGTATTTCTCTTCCTTGTTCTTTATTCTTTCCCCTATAAAAATGTCCAGCCTTCTGCCCCATTTTATAGTTCTACAAATGGAGACTGTCCACATCATGAAGTGTTAAATAAAGTTTGTTTGCATCATCTAAATTGTATTCTTTAATAACTTTTTTTAACAGTACCCAATCTAGACAGGGAGAGTATCAGTATTACCTGGAAGCCATTAGAAATGCAGGATTTCAGGCCCCACCCCAAATATATTGAATCACAATCTGACATTTAACAATATTCCCTAGGTGTTCTGGACTGAATTTTTGTGTCCTCCCAAAATTTATATGTTGAAATCCTAACCCCTCCCAAAGTGATGGCAATTAGGGATGGGGGCTTTTGAAAGGTGTTTAGGTCATAAGAGTACAGTCCTATAAATGGGACCAGAGTCCTTATAAATGAGACTCTAGAGAGCTCTCTGGCCATGTGAGGATGCAAGAAGCCTGAGGTCAATGAACTAAGAAGTGGTTTTCAACAGGTACCTATTCTACCAGTGATCTTGGACTTCCCAGGTTCCAGAACTGTGAGAAGTAAATGTGTGTTGCTTAAGCCACCCAGTATATGGTGTTTTTGTTATAGCTGCCCAAAGAGACTAAAATCCTAGGTGATCAGTATACACATTAAATTTTGAGAAGAAAAGGTGGAGGACTATAGGAGATTTGACCTGAGATTCTCCCCTCTCTAGATGAAATAACTTGCTCAACTAGTTTCAGATTAATGTTACCTACTTGAGTTTCCTTTATCTAAGGGAGCTGATAAATTGTGAGAAAAAAATTCATATAGTAGTTCATCAGCTTTAATGTGTGGACATATATAAAGCCATATTCTGCTATCTCCAACGGATGTGATAATGAAATCCATTGGCTTCATCTACTTTGTATTGTTTGCATGTTTTACAACACAAAAAGCATGTGAAAATTAACTAAACAAGTGCCTTTGCATTGAAACAACAAATTATATTCTGTTGTGAAAATTTTGAAACCAACATTAAAACTAATTAAATTTTGATTATTTCAGCATCACTCAGAGGTGACATCCTATATAAGGATTCTTGTGCACCTTTAAAAAATAAACCAAACGTATTAAAAACCATTTTAAAATAAATATACGCCAGATAACATTTACAGGAAGAAAGGAGATTATTCCCCCCACATGCCCGCAAAAGTTGTTTTGAAACAACTGTTCCAACTTTAGTGGATGAAGAGAAGTAAGAACATGGAACAATTTTCTATTGTATGTTCAAGTATAAAATCAAGATATTACCAAGGGACATTATTATAATTAGCCACAAACCCATAAACATGTTATTTTCTAGGTATGCTAAGTATGATGATTCTAATGGATTCCTTGTACATGATTCATTTCTTTGCTCTTGCCAAAAGAGATAGTCCAAAGAAGAGACATTTTAGTTAAATTTGATTAATAGCCTTTGCTTCTTTGCAAAACTGGAATTATAAGAGCATAGGTGGATACTTAACAATAAAGACAATGTGGTTTATACAAGAGACTCTCAACAAAATTATTTAGACAAGAGAGTCTTTGGAAGAAAACAGGCAAAATAAAAGTCCTTTAGTGTATGCCGTCACATAGAGAATAAGTCAATAACATCCTAAGATGTTAATGCAGAATATTTTACAGAATTACACAGAAAAAAGGCACCCAGGAAAATCTTGGGAACTGAATTATATGCACAAACTTATGTAATAATTTGTTACAAATAACTGATTTTTAAGAAAGAAAAGATAACTAAGCTGAAGCATTTTGTATTATCTTTTTGTTAACTATCACTGAAAGTTTTTGTTGAACTATTTCATGATTCTCATCAGTACAAGTACATTCATAGC
This sequence comes from Delphinus delphis, assembly GCF_949987515.2. Taxonomy (NCBI): domain Eukaryota; kingdom Metazoa; phylum Chordata; class Mammalia; order Artiodactyla; family Delphinidae; genus Delphinus; species Delphinus delphis. Next base: position 39,675,861 of record NC_082686.1, read on the forward strand.
ATAGAGTTCCCACTGACTTGGTTAAACTCTACAAATCTGGCTTATGTAGAGGTTCTCTTCAGAGACACAGAGAGAAAACTTACCCAACATAAGTAAAAGGCACATATACATCATCTGCTCTACATATAGACATTCATAATCAAAAGGAAAAAACTGTCCAAAGCACCACAAACTTTATAGGTTGCCCGTGTAATACTGAATGATAATTCATGCTGAATGAATTGTCTTGTCTTTAAAATTCATTTTGAAATGAATTAGCAAAATATGGGAAAAGAAAAAAAATCAGATTATCTATTAATTGTTTTCTGTGTTTCAGTTACTCTACTAAACACATTCATCATCTCACATGATATTTACAAAACTTCTTTGGATTAACTACTGTTTTTATCTCCATTTTACAAATCAGAAAACTAGAGCACTGAAAGATTACATTAATAAACCAAATTCATATACTTCAATATGGTAGGACAAGTCAATTTAAATGAAACAAGATACCATGAGTACAAATGCCTTTCACATATAAACACACACAGTTAAATTATATGTGGATGCTAAATTCTGAGCATTTCTGCATCTTTTACCCACATGAATTTTCCTGTTAAAACTATTTCTTCAGAAAGCATGATTCTGTTTCCAAAAATCTTTATTTATTTAACCCTTTCTCTGTGACTATAATGATTGATTTCTTTGTGATATTTTCATATCACAAAGAGAAGAAGTGGTGGGCAACAGAGTCATCTGAAAATGAGAACAAAGAGACCACCAATAGAGGAAGCTGCTGGTCACTGATGATTGTTCTAAGACTGTTTTCAGAATGATAATGAAAGCGGAGTCTGAGTTGCATAAATTTGTCAGAAGAAGGCAGCAAATATAGAACATTTTTCAAGAAGCATAGCAGTGATGAGAAGCAGAGAGGCAGTGATTTAGAGAGGAGTCATAAATTATTTTCCTTTTTATATTAGATATAAAGACTTTAACATTAAAGGAAAGAATGGATCATGCAAAAGGTTTTGAAACTATCAAAAAGAAAAGATGTAATTGAAGGGGCATGATAGAGATGGCACAAATAAAGGGATACAGATGATGAACATAGGTACTGACTTTAGGCTTGGCCAGTGGAAAGGGTATTTCTGCTGAGCTTGTATTTTAAAAAAAAGTAATAATGGAAGAAAATCTCAAAATCACTGTCCTTTGGAGATTAATCTTCAGAAAACGTGGATGGGACAAATTTTATATCTAAAACTTATTACAAAAGTGAACAAACTTTTGCCTATTTTTAAAAATAGGCAATGCCAAAAGAAAATAATAAAAACAAAAAAATAGGCAAAAATTTGAAAACATACTTCATCAGAGAGGATACAGGATGGATAATGAGCATGTGAAAAAATGGTCAATATCATTAGCTATTAGGGAAATATAAAATGAAACCATGATGAGATACCACTACATACCTATTAGAATGGCTAAAAAAAAATCTGACAATACTAAGTGTAGTTGAGGCTGCAGAGCAACTGGAACTTTCATACATTACCAGTAGGAATGCAAATAATAATAATAATAATAATACAGCTACTTTGGAAAATTTGGCAGGTTTTTGTTTTGTTTTAAATTAAACATGCACTTACCATGCGACCCACCAGTCCTAATACTGGGTATTTAACCTTAGAGAAATATAAACCTATGCTTGTTCAAAAACCTCTATACAAAATTTTACACCAGCCCTATTTATAATCACTTAAACAGGAAACAACTCAAAAGTCCTTCAGCACGTGAGAGATAAACAATTGTACATCCTTACAATGGAACGTTATTCAGCAATAAAAAGGCTCAAATAATTGATATATCCAACAACTTGGATGAATTTCAAGGCATTATGCTGAGTGACAGAAAACAGCCCCAAAAGGTTACATAATCTACAATTACATTTATATGATGTTCTCAAAAAGCTACAGTGATGAAGAACTGATGAATGATTGCCAGGGTGTAGGGATGGGCGAGGGCATGTCTATAAAGGCATAGAACAAAAGAGTTTTGGGGGGAAGGAACTGTTTTGTATCCTGATTATTGTAGTGGATATCTATTAGAAATCATAAGACAGTACAGCAAAAACATAATTTTACTGAATAATAATTGTGAAACATATGTTTCAGGGCTAGTGTGATGAAAGAACATAAAACAAAATTAGAGCTAAATTGCTTTGTAAAATGAAATAATTGGGATTATGCAGTTGTCTTCTGCTGCTGCATAAGTTAAACACAGGGAAAGTTGAAAAGGAGATGAGACAAGAAAGGACTTTCAAAAAACACCCCAGCAATGTGAGGCAAGCCAGCGAAAATTCCCTGCTTCCAAGAGCAGCCAACAGAAAAATATCAGTTTGTATGTGTTTTCCTCTTTTGTTGGTGGTATTTCTCCTCTGTAACTTCCAAATTTCCAATAAAAATTCTGTTCTGCACAGAACTTTCATGTTAGATTTACTTTGGTGAATATAGAAGAAATGGTCGCTGCCCAATTATGTCAGCACCTGGATCCACAAGCAAAGAGAAGAGCAGCTGCAGGAAATAAGAAGGTAGAAAAGAACTGAGAATCCAAAGTAGTAGAGAAAGCATAGGAAAACACTCCTGTTAAGCAATCGTCCACAGCACTGTGATGGCTGCTGCATCTTCCATGAAATGAGATTTATATCTAATCAAGGGAAAGGCTCACACATATAACAAGGAAATAGAATGCTGAGGTACCCTCTGAATTATGCCAGTGGGAACTTCACAAACATGATTTTCATAATTTCAACTGTTTGATATCTCCTTTATATAGAAGAAATGTTTCCGTGAAGTCAAATACACCCTACTGAGGTGGCATATTATTAGATCTGATTCTAGCAACCATATTCCTTACTTTTCCACAATCTTGCAACTCTCACACTCACTATTTTATTGTAATGTTTTTAATCCTCCATAAAAATCCACTTGGGCATCTGATAAGACATTGAAGATAGCACTGTTCCAAGGAACATCATGAACTGACCGTCTATCTACTGCCTTTGGGTGGCTTGTGCCTTCTGAGGCACAGCCCTTCTCTAAACCAGTAACAGCCCCATAATGTGCTGTGAGCTTTTATGCCATCTTCACACTGTCCATTGCAGCATCTCAAAGTTCACTAACGAAAAGGACAGTGTCATTTGTAGGCACTTAAAAGACAATACAGAAGTATGCTGTGTTCTGAAAAGTTCTGTGACATGTGAATAGCATAACCCTTTGGCTTTACTGCAGATCTGAGTGAAACAGACAGTGATTTATGGCACTCTGTTATTATTATTATCCTGGCAAGAATATAACTTTTTTGGCTTTTACTTCACTTTTATTCACTTATTTTGAAACTATATATTTTCTTCTATCCCTCACCACCTATTTCTTTTTTATTAGGAAAACCATTCTCGCTCTGCTGTAGAATAAGTTCCTTAGAGACAATTGCTGTATTACTCTGCTAGAGCTGTCATAACAAAATACCACAGACTGGATGACTGAAACAACAGAAATTAATTTTCTCACAGATTGGAGGTCAGAAGTCCGACCAAGATCAGGGTTGGTTTCTGGTGAGAGCTCTCTTCCTGGCTTACAGCTGTCCCTTCTCTCTGTGTCCTCACATGGCTTCTTCCCTTGGCTCTTGTGGGAAAAGGGCATGAGCTCTGGTGTCTCCTTCTCTTCTTATAAGGACACCAGTCCTATGGGTCAGGGTCCACCCTCATGACCTCACTTAACCTTAATTATCTCCCTAAAGACCTATCTCCAACTACAGTCACATTATGGGGATAAGGCCTCAACATATGCATTCTAGGGGTACACATTCTGCCCATACCACGTGTATTGTTGAATCCGTTTTTCAAAAAAGCTGTTTATTTTCTCTCAACCCTATTTCTTAAGATTAAGGAGCAGGTTAAGACCACCCAGGGGTTGTTCCTACCCATTCAGTGGCCTGAGCAGTAGGGGCTGCAGACCCGTCTTTGGTGGCGGGCTGGGAATCACCATCTTCAGGAAACTGCCGGCTAGGCACAGAGGGCACTTTTTGTCTTCAGACCACTCTGCAACCTCAGCTTGGGTAGCAGTAAACTCAGGAGCTGTAGTGGTCCATTTACCCTGACATTATTCCTTGGTTACAGCCATTTTAGCAATCTTTTCAGTATCCCTGCAGAAGTAAACATCAGGCAAGACCTTTCAAGGCCGCTCACGGGCACATGGTGCCGCGCATGTGCAGAGCTTCCCGGGCCTGCACATCAGACCCACTGAGGGGAGCTCTCTTCTTGTTGCTTGGATGGAGATGTCCACATAGCACAGAGGAGAGTCTGTGTCACGCAAAGCAATGTCTTTCTGGGTCCATCTAGCCGAGCTTCCAGGAGTGAAGCAGCCAGCAGTGGGAGTGGCTCCCACGGCAGCAGTAAACATCAGTACAACGTGCTGGCCAATATTCCTGGAGGGTATGACACTGACATCAGCTGAGTTTTCAATGCTAACAATGGCATGAGCTGCCAGCAGAAGCTTCTCCCAGGTTCTCTTCCGATTTATGATGAAGATGCCACCACTTTTCCTTTTGTAGACGCACTGTTCAATTTGGAAGTCAAGGTTGGTGCCACCTAAGCGGGTTCCTGCTGCAACGAATTTGAAGACATCCTTTTACTTCATTTGTAGGACATTGAGGCTTCTGGACATTGTGAAAGTTTCCCTTTGCGGTAAGCTGGGGTCCCAAAACAATGCTACGTGGAATCCTCTCTCAGCAGCACTGAATGGCTCTTTTTTTTTTTTTTTTAATGCATCACTCCTTGATTTTAGGGAGAAATTTGCAACAAGGCAAAAATACACCTTCTAAAGAATTCACTTGTTCTTCTACATGACAATTTCTTTTACTGAATATGTGTCTCTGTTTCTTTGCTTCAGTATAACTGTGTCCTGAAGGACTCTTGAATTGTCACCCACTGATTTAGGACATTGCATGATCTGATAGTCAAACGTAGCTCTCTGAGTTCCTGAATTGAATAGTGTTGCTCTTTAATGGCTCTGATTCAGAATCAACAAAATGGCAAAAGAAATGTGCACCATTCATCTCCCTCACATGAAGAGGGTTGTGAGAAAAGGTGTATTTTAGGGATGTGATTTGATTGTTTTGGCAGCGCAACAAACACCGAGATATTCACACTGTTAGAGAAAGGTGAAATATGTACTATAAAGGCAAAGAAAAGAAGAAGAAGAAAGGAAAGAAATCCCAATATCTGGGTTACATAATTAGTTTAAAATACTGTAACACTGTAACAGCTCATTGGGCAATTTTGTAATCAGATGAACCCAAGGGATGAATATGATCAAGTTTATAACAGTTCATTTTCTTTGAATGCAGCTGTATACAATGCCCCAGGAGATTCTAGAAATGATGAAACTACAGCAACTCTTTGTAACAACATATTCAATCTCTAAAATTCATGAGCAGAAACACATATTGTTATGCCTTAAAGGGTAACCATAGACACTATGGAGCCCCTTCCTGAGAGAAAGCGAAGAAGCTGGAAACCTGCTGAGAATGACATCTTAATTGTGTGGCCTTCTTTAAGATGGTCTTTTAAAAGTTTTTTTTCATTTTTTCTTTGTATCTAAGTTCGTAGGGTTAAACTAATTCTGTGATTGCATTGTTATTTCTCCCCCAGTGATTTTATAGCCAACAAGTGAACATTTAGCACCCAGTGATTCTGACCCTTTGTGGAAAATAATCTATTTTGGGATATTTGCTTCAGTTAAATCTTTTTTTTTTTTTTTTTAATGCTTCCCTCCATTATTTTATTATGGAGAAATCTGCGCCAAGGCAGAACTGGAGCTTCCAAAGAATTCATTTGTCTCCCTATTTATTCTTCCCTGGAAGTTATAAGCCTCTGTGGATAGCAGTCCAGATGGGTGCTAAGGAAGCAATTATGATTAAAAACATGATGGGAATTCAGAGAGCTGCAGGATGTCTGCAAGTATCAAGGACTCTAGTTAAGGGCCTAATCCCACACTCATTATATGGCTTCTTTCTTAAGGTTGTCTACCTGTCAGTAATTACTGGGTTATTAAATATATACATTTAGCCCACCCTTTTTACAGTATACAGACATAGTCTGAATCAGCTCTTTGAACAGTATTTGATACATTTTGGTTAGACACAAAAACATCTGACATTATCTAACAATCTCTTTCCCTTCAATTGAAGGAAATTTACTTTAGAAAATGTAGTAAACAAATGAACTAAGTAATATGATTTTTCTCAGTGGTGTCTGGCATACACAGTAAATGCAAATTTCTTTCTCTTCCAGCCTCTCTTTCTAAAGCCAAAAGTATATCCCATAGAGAGGGGAGAAAAACCCATGCTAACTATAATACAAGTAATTTTTAAAATTAAATTTATCTGTTTCAATATTTTTGAAAGGTAGGGAATAAACAGTATCTTAAATAAAGTAAAATTCAGAATTTAAAGTATAATCTGTACCTCAGAGAATATAGTTCTTTGGGGCCTATGTGGTCTTGTTTTATATTGTTTCCATTTCATGAAAAGTTAATGATAATTATACCTTATTGATGTCAGGAGGTATAGTTAGTAAAATAAACTATTGTTCTCAGTCTAAAGAATCTTTAGGACAACTAAAGGACAAAACAGGGAGTTGAGATCAATGGTGGCTAATGAATTAATGGATGATTATAAAATAAATATTTGTGCTGCAGAGATCAATTAAGGATATACGAGGGAAGATAAAAGAACAGAGGAAGTAACGTGGTAATCATTGAGGGAAGTTTGGCTTCTATAAATACTGTAGCTATTAAATAACTTGTCAAGACTAGAACTACCTTAATGCCCCAGCTCTAATTCAGAGCAATGCTGGGTTATTAGAGAGGCACTGACCACCTAAAAAGGGTTATGTATCATAGGTAAGGTATAAAATCACACGAAAGTTCTGTCTTAGGAAAGATTAAATGTGTACACAGACAAGAATAATTATAATGCTTGGTGACTGCTTAAAGTATCAAAGTGAGGTTAAAAAGTCCTATCACGATTCAGAAGAATAAACTCTATATATAGCTGGAGCGATTGAAAGATTAAATGAGAAAGTAGCTTGTGAACAGTATGAACTGTGTATGAACTAAGTCTTAAGAGAATGAAGAAAATAGGAAGAGCTTCCTAACAAGCAACAGCAGTGTAAATAAAAGAAGTAAGGCTGGAAATCAAAGAGATTACCAAAGGATTGGGGCTACTCCATAGAATGAGGGGCTGTCAGACTTGAGGCTGGAAAGAAAAGTGGGTCCAGGACATATATAATACTTGGGATGTCTTTCCTTTATTTTTGCAGTTTTGAGTTGTTCCACTTACAATTGTTATATAAGAAATGAATCCAAACTTGAGCTATGGCTTAAAAGAAACATTTCATTATGCTTATAGATTTTGTAGCTCAGAAATTCAGACAGAGCAGAGAGGGAGTGGCTTGTCCCTGCACCTTGTAATCTGGAACCTCACTGGAGGTGCGACTTGAAGCCTGGGATGACTTTACTTCTGAGGGCTGGAATCACCTAGCGGCTTGCTCACTTCCGTGTCTGGTGCCTGGAATGGGATAACTTGAAGAACAGGGATGTGACTGAGCAATGGCACATGGCATCTCCATGTGGCTTGGCTTCTTCACAGCCTGGTGGTCCTGAGTTGTTGGATGTTTTGCATGGTGGCTCAAGGCTCCAGAAGAAGGTATTCCAGCCAACAATTTAAAAGCTACATGCCCTTTTATGATCCAGCTTATAAATCACATGATGGCATTTCCACTCTATTTACTGAAGAAATTCCATAACTGTCCAGATTCAAAAGGAGGAGACATTGGCCTCATTTCTTGATATAAACAAACTTGGGGGGCACTAGTTTTTGTTTTAGTTTTGGGGGAGACACTCTTTTAAAAATCCTCCTGGAAATGAACACTAAATCAGTGTGGAATGAATAAATGATTTGTAGATGAAATATAGTCCTCAGAAATATACACTGATAACTGATATCAGGATTAAGTATTGCTTGAAGTTGGGAGAGAATTAAAATTTAAAGTCTTAATAGACCCTCTCTAAGTTAAAAATAGGTATTCTACTAAGTATCAAATTATATTTCTAGTTCTTAAATCTGCCAGGTCAGTTTTAATCTTCTCAGTTTATAAAGAAGAAAATGAAGAACTTACTTGACTCGCTGAAAGTCTTACAACCAATAAACATCAGAGATCCAATTTCAAGTCAAGTTAGAGTTTTTTAGAGTTTTTTTAGTTTGTTTTTGTGGGGTTTTTTTCTTCTATTGAATGCGGTGGGAAAGGACAAAAGGGATTCATTGTAAGACACCTTGTGAGGTTAGACTTGACATGACTGCAAATGACTGGATATGGAGGTGATCAAAGAAAAGTACAGCTGAAGATAAATCTTTGTTTCCAACAGTGTATAATGAGACAGATATTGGTGATGTCCTTCAAAAAATAAAGAATATAGTAGAACAGATTCGTAACGTTTGGCAAAAAGAGAATGGAGAAGCAGGACTGGCAACATAATTCATGAAGCCCGTTTCAAAATGAAATTTTACTGAGAATTTCAAGACAATGTTCAAGTGGGAGAACATTAAACCAAGGGCTGAACTCTGTGGTCAGCACAAATCACATTGCCAGGAAGGCAGTTCTGAAAAGAGATCAGTTTGGGGCATGTCTGCTTTTATTTGCTAGAGATATAGTGAAGGTGTATTTACAAAATTGGATGTGAAGAATTATATGATCCTTTATAGATCGGAAGGACAAAATAAAAATGTTAGAAAAATATATCAGATGAAGGAAACTATATCATAGTTAAGAACAAACTGGGTTTTTTTTAACATCTTTATTGGAGTGTAATTGCTTCATAATGGTGTTAGTGTCGGCTTTATAACAAACTGAATCAGCTATACATATACATATATCCCCATATCTCCTCCCTCTTGCGTCTCCCTCCCCCCACCCTCCCTATCCCACCCCTCTAGGTGGTCACAAAGCACCGAGCTGATCTCCCTGTGCTATGTGGCTGCTTCCCACTAGCTATCTATTTTATGTTTGGTAGGGTATATATGTCCATGCCACTCTCTCACTTTGTCCCAGCTTACCCTTCCCCCTCCCCATAACCTCAAGTCCACTCTCTATGTCTGCATCTTTATTCCTGTCGTACCCCTATGTTCTTCAGTACCATTTTTTTTTTTTAGATTCCATATATATATGTGTTAGCATATGGTATTTGTTTTTCTCTTTCTGACTTACTTTACTCTGTATGACAGACTCTAGGTCCATCCACCTCACTACAAATAACTCAATCTTGTTTCTTTTTATGGCTGAGTAATATTCCACTGTATATATGTGCCACATGTTCTCTATCCACTCACCTGTCGACAGACACCTAGGTTGCTTCCATGTCCTGGCTATTGTAAATAGAGCTGCAATGAACATTTTGGTACATGACACTTTTCAAATTATGGTTTTCTCAGGGTATATGCCCAGTAGTGGTATTGCTGGGTCCATGGTAGCTCTATTTCTAGTTTCTTAAGGAACCTCCACACTGCTCTCCACAGTGGCTGTATCAATGTACATTCTCACCAACAGTGCAAGAGGGTTCCCCTCTCTCTACACCCTCTCAGGCACTTATCATTTACAGACTTTTTGATGATGGCCACTCGGACCAGTGTGAGGCAATGCCTCACTGCAGTGCTGATCTGCATTTCTCCAACGATTAGTGATGCTGAGCATCCTTTCCTGTGTTTGTTGGCAATCTGTATATCTTCTTTGGAGAAAAGTCCATTCAGCTCTTCTGCCTATATTTGGATTGGGTTGTTTATTTTTTTTGATATTGAGCTGCATGAACTGCTTGTAAATTTTGGAGATTAATCCTTTGTCAGTTGCTTCATTTGCAAATATTTTCTCCCATTCTGAGGATTGTCTTGTCGTCTTGTTTATCGTTTCCTTTGCTGTGCAAAGAACCTAAGTTTCATTAGCTCCCATTTGTTTATTTTTGTTTTTATTTCCATTTCTCTAGGAGGTGGGTCAAAAAGGATCCTGCTGTGATTTATGTCATAGAGTGTTCTGCCTATGTTTTCCTCTAGGAGTTTGATAGTGTCTGTCCTTACATTTAGGTCTTTAATCCATTTTGAGTTTATTTTTGTGTATGGTGTTAGGAAGTGTTCTAATTTCATTCTTTTACATGTAGCTGTCCAGTTTACCCAGCACCACTTATTGAAGGGGCTGTCTTTTCTCCATTGTATATTCTTGCCTCCTTTATCAAAACTAAGGTGACCATATGTGCATGGGTTTATCTCTGGGCTTTCTATCCTCTTCCATTGATCTATATTTCTGTTTTTGTGCCAGTACCATACTGTCTTGATTACTGTAGCTGTGTAGTATAGTATGAAGTCCAGGAGCCTGATTCCTCCAGCTCCGTTTTTCTTTCTCAAGATTGCTTTGGCTATTAGGGGTCTTTTGTGTTTCCATACAAATTGTGAAATTTTTGGTTCTACTTCTGTGAAAAATGCCAGTGGTAGTTTGATAGGGATTGCATTGAATCTGTAGATTGCTTTGGGTAGTATAGTCATTTTCACAATGTTGATTCTTCCAATCCAAGAACATGGTATGTCTCTCCATCTGTTTGTATCATCTTTCATTTCTTTCATCAGTGTCTTATAGTTTTCTGCATACAGGTCTTTTGTCTCCTTAGGTAGGTTTATTCTTAGGTATTTTATTCTTTTTGTTGCAATGGTAAAAGGGAGTGTTTCCTTAATTACTTTTTCAGATTTTTCATCACTACTGTATTGGAATGCCAGAGATTTCTGTGCATTAATTTTGCTACTTTACCAAATTCATTGATTAGCTCTAGTAGTTTTCTGGTAGCATCTTCAGGATTCTCTATGTATAGTATCATGTCATCTGCAAACAGTCACAGCTTTACTACTTCTTTTCTGATTTGGATTCCTTTTATTTCTTTTTCTTCTCTGCTGTGGCTAAAACTTCCAAAACTATGTTGAATAATAGTGGTGAGAGTGGACAACCTTGTCTTGGTCCTGATCTTAGAGGAAATGGTCTCAGTTTTTCACCATTGAGAACAATGTTGGCTGTGGGTTTGTCATACATGGCCTTTATTACATTGAGGTAAGTTCCCTCTATGCCTACTTTCTGGAGGGTTTTTATCATTAATGGGTGTTGAATATTGTCAAAAGTTTTTTCTGCATCTATTGAGATGATCATATGCTTTTCTCCTTCAATTTGTTAATATGGTGTATCACATTGTTTGATTTGCTTATATGAAGAATCCTTGCATTCCTGTGATAAACCCCACTTGATCATGGTGTATGATCCTTTTAATGTGCTGTTGGATTCTGTTTGCTACTATTTTGTTGAGAATTTTTGCATCTGTGTTCATCAGTGATACTGGCCTGTAATTTTCTTTCCTTGTGACATCTTTGTCTGGTTTTGGTATCAGGGTAATGGTGGCCTCATTGAATGAGAGTGTTCCGCCTTCTGCTATATTTTGGAAGAGTTTGAGAAGGATAGGTGTTAGCTCTTCTCTAAATGTTTGATAGAATTTGCCTGTGAAGCCCTCTGGTCCTGAGCTTTTGTTTTCTGGAAGATTTTTAATCACAGTCTCAATTTCAGTGCTTGGGATTGATCTATTTATATTTTCTATTCCTTCCTGGTTCAGTCTCAGATGGTTGTGCTTTGTTAAGAATTTGTCCAGTTCTTCCAGGTTGTCCATTTTATTGGCATATAGTTGCTTGTAACAGTTTATTATGATCCTTTGTATTCCTGCACTGTCAATTGTTACTTCTCCTTTTTCATTTCTAATTCTATTAATTTGAGTCTTCTCTCCTTTTTTCTTGATGACTCTGGCTAATGGTTTATCAATTTTGTTTATCTTCTCAAAGAACCAGATTTTAGTTTTATTGATATTTGCTATTGTTTCCTTCATTTCTTTTTCATTTATCTCTGATCTGATCTCTTTCCTTATGCTAACGTTGAGGTTTTTTTGTTCTTCTTTCACTAATTGCTTTTGGTGTAAGGTTAGGTTGTTTATTTGAGATTTTTTTTGTTTGTTTCTTGAGGTAGGATTGTATTGCTATAAACTTCCCTCTTAGACTGATATTGCTGCATCCCATAGACTTTGGGTGGTCTTCTTTTCATTGTCATTTGTTTCTAGGTATTTTTGATTTTCTCCTTGATTTCTTCAGTGATCTCTTGGTTATTAAGTAGCATATTGTTTAGCCTCCATGTGTTTGTTTTTTTTACAGTTTTTTTCCTTTAATTGATATCTGGTCTCCTAGTGTTGTGGTTGGAAAAGATACTTGATACGATTTCAATTTTCTTAAATTTACCAAGGCTTGATTTGTGACCCAAGATATGATCTATCCTGGAGAATGTTCCATGAGCACTTGAGAAGTAAGTATATTCTGTTGTTTTTGATGGAATGTCCTATAAATATCATTTAAGACCATCTTGTTTAATGTATCATTTAAAGCTTGTGTTTCCTTATTTATTTTCATTTGGATGATCTGCCTATTGGTAAAAGTGGGTGGTTTAAGTCCCCAACTATGACTGTGTTAATGTTGATTTCCCCTTTTATAGCTGTTAGCATTTGCCTTATGTATTGAGGTGCTCCTATGTTGGGTGCATAAATATTTACAATTGTTATATCTTCTTCTTGGATTGATCCCTTGATCATTAGGTAGTGTCCTTCTTTGTCTCTTGTAATAGTCTTTATTTTCAAGTCTATTTTGTCTGATATGAGAATTGCTACTCCAGCTTTCTTTGATTTCCCTTTGCATGGAATATCTTTTTCCATACCCTCACTTTCAGCCTGTATATGTTCCTAGGTCTGAATTTTGTCCCTTGTAGGCAGCATATATATGGGTTTTGTTTTTGTATCCATTCAGCCAGTCTGTGTCTTTTGGTGGGAGCATTTAATCCATTTACATTTAAGGTAATTATCGATATGTATGTTCCTATTACCATTGTCTTAAGTGTTTGGGGTTTGTTATTGTAGGTGTTTTCCTTCTCATATCTCCTGTCTAGAGAAGTTCCTTTAGCATGTAAAGCTGGTTTGGTGGTGCTGAATTCTCTTAACTCTTGTTTGTCTGTAAAGGTTTTAATTTCTCCATCAAATCTGAATGAGATCCTTGCTGGTTAGAGTATTCTTGGTTGTAGGTTTTTCTCTTTCATCACTTTACATATGTCCTGCCACTCCCTTCTGGCTTGCAGTTTCTACAGAAAGATCAGCTGTTAACCTTATGGGGATTCCTTTGTATGTTATTTGTTGTTTTCCCTTGCTGCTTTTAATATTTTTTCTTTGTATTTAATTTTTGATAGTTTGATTAATGTGTGTCTTGGCGTGTTCCTCCTTGGTTTTATCCTGTATGGGACTCTCTGTGCTTACTGGACTTGATTGACTATCCTTTCCCATATTTGGGAAGTTTTCACCTATAGTCTCTTTAAATACTTTCTCAGTTCCTTTCTTTTTCTTTTCTTGTCTGGGACCCCTATAATTTAAATGTTGGTGAGTTTAATGTTGTCCCAGAGGTCTCTAAGACTGTCCTCAATTCCTTTCATTCTTTTTACTTTATTTTTCCCTGCGGTAGTTATTTCCACTATTTTATCTTCCAGGTCACTTATCCGTTCTTCCCCCTCAGTTACTGATTCCTTCTAGAGAATTTTTAATTTCAGTTTTTGTGTTGTTCATCATTGTTGGCTCTTTAGTTCTTCTAGCTCTTTGTTAAATGTTTCTTGTATTTTCTCCATTCTATTTCCAAGATTTTGGATCATCTTTACTATCATTACTCTGAATTTTTTTCAGGTAGACTGTCTGTTTCCTCTTCATTTGTTTGGTCTGGTGGGATTTTACCTTGCTCCTTCATCTGCTGTGTGTTTCTCTGTCTTCTAATTTTGCTTAACTTACTGTGTTTGGAGTCTCCTTTTCTCAGGCTGCAGGTTCATAGTTCCTGTTGTTTTTGACATCCGCCCCCAGTGGCTAAGATTGGTTCAGTGGGTTGTGTAAGCTTCCTGGTGAAGGGGACTAGTGCCTGTGTTCTGGTGGGTGAGGCTGGATCTGGTCTTTCTTGTGGGCAGGACCAAGTCTGGTGGTGTGTTTTGGGGTGTCTGTGACCTTATTATGGTTTTAGGCAGCCTGTCTGCTAACGGTTGGGGTTGTGTTCCTTTCTTGCTAGTTGTTTGGCATAGGGTGTCCAGCACTGAAGGCTGCTGGTTATTGAGTGGAGCTGGGTCGTAGCGTTGAGACAGAGATCTCTGGGAGAGCTCTCACTGACTGATATTATGTGGGGCCAGGAAGTCTCTGGTGGACCAATGTCCTGAACTCAACTCTCCCACCTCAGAGGCACAGGCCTAACACCCGGCCAGAGCACCAAGACCCTGTCAGCCACAGAAGAAAAGGGAGAAAAGGGCTCAGAAGAAAAGGGAGAAAAAATGAAAGAAATAAAGAAAAATATAAAATAAAATAATGTTATTAAAATTAAAAATTATTAAAAATAAAAAAATTAAAAAGTAATTTTAAAAAAATGAAAGAATGAAGAGAGCAACCAAACCAAAAAAACAAATCCACCAATGATAACAAGTGCTAAAAACTATACCAAAAAAAAAAACAAAAAGGAAAAGAAAACGGACAGACAGAACCCTAGGACAAATGGTAAAACAAAGCTATACAGACAAAATCACACAAAGAAGCATAAACCTACACACTCACTAAAAGAGAAAAAGGAAATATATATATATATATATGAAAAAAGGAAGAGAGCAACCAAATCAATAAATCTACCAATGATAAACTCTAAATACTAAACTAATAAAACATAAAACCAGAAACAAATTAGATGCAGAAAGCAAACCCCAAGTCTACAGTTGCTCCCAAAGTCCACCACCTCAATATTGGGTTGATTCGTTGTCTATTCAGGTATTCCAGAGATGCAGGGTACATCAAGTTGATTGTTGAGATTTAATCCACTGCTCCTGAAGCTGCTGGGAGAGATTTCCCTTCCTCTTCTTTGTTCACACAGCTCCTGAGGTTCAGCTTTGGATTGGCCCTGCCTCTGCATGTAGGTCACCTGAGGGCATCTTTTGGGAAGTCTGAGGTCTCCTGCCAGCATTCAGTAGGTGTTCTGTAGGAGCTGTTCCACATGTAGATGTATTTCTGATGTATTTGTGGGGAGGAAGTTAATCTCCATATCTTACTCCTCTGCCATCTTGAAGGTCTCCCCAAGAACAAATTGTTTTTAAGCACAGAGTGAAAACTTGTTAAGGATATAGTGTTAATTTAACTGTTTCTTGAGTGCAATTATTTAGAATCATTTAGGAAAGGTCATCTACTTCAGAGATCCAGTACTGATCCAAGGATAGAGAGGTGCTCTGGAATGGACTTTACTACTCATATGTGGTAGACAAAATCTTTATCTAGGAGTCCGGATATTGGCTTCCATGACTTTTGCCACTAAGTAGGTGAATGGCTTTTAAGAAGATATTTTTCCTCTCTTGTTCTCATATTTTCTCTAATTAAATGGTAGTTTGGCCTAGATGCATTCATTTTACAATTAGTTCCTATTTTGTTCTAGGCACCAAACTTAATCCTAAATACTGGTGAATAAAACAAAATTCCTAACATTTTTTACCTAAGATTTTAAACGCACATGCAAAATAATGACATATAAGAAACACTACAGTCTAGTTAGACCTAGGTAAGGACTTCAGATCTCCCTCTTACCATTTGTGTTAACTTGATCAAGCTTCTTACCTTTTGTTTCCTTTTGTAATCTGTCAATTGAGAAAAATGTTGCTAACTGCCATGTGATGTTTGATCCCTGTATATTCATGTATGTGATGTGCCTAGCTCAGTGCCTGGTACACAATGCTTACTGAATAGATGTTTAAGATTTTTTCACGCTCTAAATTTTACCCCTCCCTCTGATTATGTATTTCAGATTCTCGGGCATAGTTCTCTCAGTATCAGGTCATCCATCAAAATAGGGATAGTTCCCTGATTGCCTCATCAGGGCTTTTCTGAGTACGGTTTAGAGAGACTGTACAAAACAATTTTTTTGACACAAAATTTAAACTTAAGTCAATTCTTCCTGGCTTCTTTAAAACATGTGATGATAGTTTGGAGCTCCTTTTCTCTCAATGTGATGATTCTTACTTTTTTATTCCATAGATCCTCTTGAGAATGTAATAGAAGTATAGAAGTTAAGAGTCCTCTTTATAGAAAAATGCACATACACATGGAACAGCATACAAGCTCACCATGGTCCCAGGACCCTTGGTTCCCTGAAGTCTTTCCATGCACCCCAGATGGAGAACTCCATAGTATGCCAAACATTTTTTTTTTTTTTTTTTTACTACGGAAGACTCAAATTTTATTTGAAATTCATGAATTCCAAGTGGTCATGGAGCTTGATAAATCATCCTTTACCATTGCTAATATCACAAAGGGAAAACTTTGAATCAATTCGATTTCACAGGCCATGTGTGAATATTGATTTCAGCCCTGCCACCTAGCCTTCTGCACACTGAGTGAAGAGACTATTCTGCCTGCATTTCAAGGTAAGGCTCATCTACCCCAGTGATAAATCAAGGCACTGAAATCCAGGCACATGGGATCCAGCTCTCTCAAACCCCATCCTAGGCTGCTCCTTTGTGTGTCCAAAAGATGAGTTAAATAATATTGATACTTCTGAGAGTGGTGATGTTTCCCTTGTTGCCACAGAATTGGAACTGCAAGTTATTTGAAGTTTCCAAGTCTATGTCAAAAGGTAGATAATTCTGAAAGTCCTACAATTTTGGTCTTTAGAAGTAAAAATCCTTAAATGTTTAGATCTAAGCAATAGTTTATTTTGTGTAAGTGTAAAGTACATAAAAAGTCTAACCTCTATTAAAGCAAAAATGTAGTATTTTTTTCTGTTTATGTAATGTATCAGCTCTCCATCAGATTTTTATTTCTTGAACATATTTATGGAATATCTACCTTAAATTGGTTTGTGTTCAATTGCCTATGAGAGACTATTCTCACTAAATATAATGCTTAATCTCTTTTAGATACATTTTTAGCAGATACTCTTGTATTATAGACATCATTACCTAATCCAGTCTGAATGGGCTTTTTAAAAATATCTAAAAATACATTTAGAAATATAATAAGAAAATGTTTTAAGATGTTTTTGTGTCATGTGTTTTGACTAATTTTCAATAAGGGTATTATTCTTCTTCAAAGGTGTACTGTTTTAGGGATGTTATATTTCAAAACATGTTAAAAATTAACTGTTTAGCTAAATTTTCTGTGAGATTTTTAAAGTTTTGATTTCTGTTATATAAAAAGGAAACATAAATATTGTCTTCCACATCACCCTCTATGGTAATTACTAAGAAACATTTCTAGGAATGTACATATAATTAAAAAAAAAAGTTCTATTGAAAAGTCCATGTAAAACCTCAAAAAACAGTTACTGCTTTGGCATGGGTATAATTTTTTTTTTTTTTTTTTTGTGGTCCGCGGGCCTCTCACTGCTGTGGCCTTTCCCGCCGCAGAGCACAGGCTACGGACGCGCAGGCCCAGCGGCCACGGATCATGGGCCCAGCCGCTCCGCGGAACGTGGGATCCTCCCGGACCGGGGCACGAACCCGCACCCCCTGCATCGGCAGGCAAGCCCCCAATCACCGCGCCACCAGGGAAGCCCATGGCATGGGTATAATATTTAAAGTCTCTGATGTTAGTAATCTCAAGTTTTGTGTTAAAATCATTGCTTCATGTAACACAGACAAAAATTCAGTTTTTACTTTTGATATGCATCAGTTTGAAGTTTCTAAACTCAAATTCAAAATTAGAATTATTATATTGCACCAGAATTAAGTATATAATACTACTGATTTCCAAAATGAAACAAAAAAGGAAACTATTTTTAATGCTTATCTTCTAATTCAGAAATATAATCTTCAAAAATTATTTGATACTTGAAACTTCATTCTTCTTGAATGAAGATAACTGGTCTGCATGATATATTCTCTATAGACACTAGATCTTTGCTTTAAAAAAAAAAATAACAGTTCACTGAAAGCACACTATATGACAACAATTAGGTAAATCCATTACACTTATAGTTTGATTTACTCCTCAAAACAACACTATGTGGGAAATGATGTTGCCATTTTAAAGATGAAGAAGGTGAGGCTTACAGAAGGTAAGTACTTCCTAAGACTGGCAGAATGGAGATTTGAAGCTGTGTCCTCCTGACTCCAGATTCTGAGCTCTTCCCCATATCCATTACAAACGTCGTGGTCTTAAATGTCTTCTCTAGTCCCACAACTTGTGAAATGTTGCAAAAATATTAAAAATTGATATCTTACTACCTAAAGGCATCATACCACTGTAGTGACAAGCAGGGCTGTGGAACATGACTGCATGGATTGGATTCCTGACTCCACACTCAGTGGTTTAAATTAACCTCTCAGTTCTTCAGGTCCTACACCTGCAAAATCAGCATCGTCATAATGATAGTTTCATAGACATATGATGGGAATGAAATGAAATCCATTGAACAACATATGGAAATTACTAAAAAGGGCCCTGGGAGATAACAGATATTCAGTAGATCTTAACTGTTAATACAATTAATTATTATTATTGAGTTATCTTTGCTTCACATGTCATGCTACCCTATAAAGAATGCAAATTTCTGTCAGATAGAAATCATTTTTTATGTTTTTCCATCTATGTTGAATGCACCTGATTCTTGTTATAGAAACTAAATATATAGGTTGTCTTCCATCACCCTTCAAGGCAACTAACTGTATAACTTTTTCTGGGCATGAGCATTTAATATTGAAAAATATTCCATTCTATGAAAACCCAGCCAAAGTCTAACATATGAACAAAAAGAAAGAAAGGAAGGAGAAAGAAAAAAAACTAAAGAAAAGAAAAAAAGCCCTGGAAGCTGGACATTTACATTACCTCTGGGAGTGAAAATAATAATGCCTCCTTCACAGATTCCCTGCCAACACCTTTTCCTTCTTACTGGGCGTACCAAGCTGTTTGCCATATGGGTGTTATTTAGCCATTTCAATTGCCCAAGATTGAACTGGATGGCACCCACACAGACACAAATGTCCACACATTTTGTAACTTGAAATATTGAATAATAGTTATTATTATTCTGGATGAAAGACAAATGCTTTACCTTTTCATTTAATATGCTAACGGTATTTGCCAAAATACTTCTTAAGACTCTTTCTTAAACTATTCACAATCTTTGGTTTTTCATCTTACCAGATATTTTTTAGTTTTCAAGAAACAAATATTTTCATGCATCATGGGTTTTTTTCTTGTAATGAATGGCTTCATATTTTAAGTTAATATTGCCCCTTGCATTGTTACTTGCACTATTACAAAACATTGCTGTAAACGATAAGCAGAATGATCTAAAGTGAATTTCCTAAAGAATCAAACTTGTTATTTTAATGATATATGATCACACAACTGGCTGCACCCTCCTCTAGATAGAGAAACTATCTTATCAATACAGCCCCTCCATACGTGTTTACTAAACAGAACTCTAAACTTTCAACAAGGTAATAACAGTGTAATGTAAAAAAGTAATGGGAATAAGATAACAGAAGAAAATGGGGTTATTTCAAATGAATTAATTTTGACTGGAGAGAAGTCGGAAGGTTTCAATTCATTTGCTAACATTTTCTCTCAAACCTGTTAAAATGGAACATCTTCAAAAAAAACCGATGGACTGTTAGACTAGGATAGGACCACATAAATCCTATAATCACTCCCAATACCCAATACTTTTTAATATCATCTGTGTTGATCCTATACTTTGTACAACTGAGTAGAAAGAACGGTGAACAAAGGGAAATTGGAACTCCCTGTCTAATTTAGTCAAATCATTTTACCTGTTTGGCCTTTCTTTGCGCTTTTGTAAAATAAAGTAATTGAAGTAGAAATCTCTGAGTGCCTTAAAATCTTTAGGCTTCTGGCTTTCTACTTCTGATAGTGAGAAACTCTCTATATTTTTTGATAATCCAAAGGAAAGCTCAAATTTTTAGAATATTCTTGACTCGCTGTACCTCTCGCCCATTGCTCCAGTGTATGCCAGTGACCCAAGGCTGACTGACTCCCTCTCTCGCAGCCATTTACATGTCCGCAGGCTTGCTAGTATCCCATCCTCCCCCCATTCTTCTCTTTTCTAATCTAAGTAGAAATAAATAAATACGTTAACGCATCAATTTTAATGACAACACGTGAACTGCATTCAGTGAAATCTTGAATTTTCGATGTTAAAGGTTTTTGGCTTTAACATTCATGAGGGCTATGTTTTGGTCCAGAAAAAAAAAGTGACCATTTAGTCATTTATTTAAACATCTCATTTTCTTCAAACACATATTTCACAGGGTCTTGTGAATAACTACTCAAAAACACACAACTGACCAATGGTCCTCCTTATGTATTCTCTTTATACTTCTTCAATGGCTTTGGAGAAAATCCATAGTTTCTAACGTGTCATAGGGAAACTGATGACCCGACTTCAGCTCACTGCTTTTACTATTTCCCACCTCACAGGTTGTGGTCAAGCACAAAATTGCCTCTGGCTCGTAAGCCAGAAGCTGCTGTTTCTTACTTTCATTTACTGCTTCAAGCTGCTGCTTCTTCACCATCTCATTTATCTTCATTCTTTAAGCCAGCCCCTCAGGAAGTCACCCTTTGGCTTTCTTAATGTCACAGGATGAGATTGGGGTCCCTGCTATGATCCCATATCTTTCAGTGCAAATATCATACCATTAAACTTACCACAGTGATTTACAAATACTGCTTCTGGTGATTCTTATTTCTCCTCTAGATTCTAAGCTATTGAGAGTAAGAATCTGTCTTCCTCATCTCTATATCCCCCAGGCTTAGAACAATGTTTGGCATAGAGCAAGCTCTATTAAGTGTAGGATGAACACCTGAATCAGTACTAAGTATATATCAACTAGGGCAAGTTGCCAGCATATGATAGCTATTTGATCAATCTGTGTAAGAAATACCATTGATCTGTGCAGAATCTGTAATAAAGGCATTACAACAATAAAAAAAATAGGCACCTATTTATATTGCCAGATAATTTGACACTTAACTTGAAGAAACATTGTGACACATGGCGGATGTTTATCATCATCATGTAGAATGTTCCAGTTTCAAAGAGCATCACAAGTGATGCAACTTGAAAGTGGGAGGAAAGCTGCACATCCTTGAAGTCCCCTCCTGGGCTCTGTTGTTGGAAGGGGGTGGAAAATGTGGGAGAAACTCTATAGAGGGCTGTGCATACTTGCCAGGGTAGCTGTGTTCAGCCACTCTCTAGTCCTGCCAAAGTGGAGGTGGTGCATGGAGCATGGTCTGCAAAACAGCAGATGAGGTTGGTTTGGTCCCCATGGAAACCAGATCTCCCATTGAGAAGTAAACATATTTGGTACTTTTGTAATCAGAAGCCATCAAAAAGTGAAAAACAATCCATTTTTTTAATACTCATATTGTCTTAGGAGAATAGATATTCGAAGTCAGATTCACCAGAGTATACTTCCATTTCTAACACAGACTTTATCAAGTTATGCCTCTTTGACATAAGAGATTTTAAAAGTTTCTCACTTAGCACTGTGGTTTAAGCTCTAGAACTACTGGGAATTAAATAGAGTAAAATGATCAATATAGCCAAAATGTGTATCTAAGTATAAAATTGTTCACTCCTGATCTTCACCTACAGGCAGAGACATCTCAGTATCACAAGTCTTCTACAATGAAAATAATGATAAATGAATCTAAATAAACAGGGTCCTTATCATAGCCCATATGACATCATTTCAGTGAACCTTTAAAATGTGTGTCACCCTTCCAAGTACACTGGAAAAGATTGGATTTATTCCTAATATATTTATTAGGCAGTCTTTAAGAACCATTAGGGAAAATATTCAATCTTGTCCCTTGAAATTTTCCCTCTGAACATTACATTTTCATGTTACAAATGAAATACTCCTGTACCTATTCTCATTAGTCAGAAGTCTTGACTGATTAAAAATGAGATACATGTCAGTAAATATTCAATATGTAGGAAATTCTATCCAACGTCCTGCCACAATAGGAATTTTACAATTTCTTATATAAAATGTAGTATGTAGTACAACTTCACCTGTACACTATAATTTTTGGAAAACTAAAACTTTGCCTCCATGATTATATATTTAGGAAGCTAAAACATTGAGATACGAAATGAAAGGTTAGTTTACTAACTAAACATTACAGTCTAAGTGAAATTAAGCATCTGGATATTCTAAATAATGGGATATTTGCCATATTATAAACAAAGAATTGAGATGACTGTCCCCCTCACATTTAAATATGCATCTTTCAGCACTGTCTAAGTAAAAGCAAAATAAGAGTACAATTCCCATTACACCCTTTGTAATACATTTACATGTGAAGTCTACAAAATTCTATGTCTAAAACTTGGCAGATTTGTCTAATTAATCCTAGCACACTTGCCAATCTTATATAAGATTGTTCTTTTCACATCGTTTACAGAAATTGGCATTCGTGTGTTTCTAATACCTTGTAAACACGAAGCATTCTTGCTGCTGCCTATTTATTAGGTTTGGGTACATTTTTAAAGGGATGTATTCCATCCCTTTAAAATTGATATTGTAAAAAGTTTTCTAATATTTTTGTTAGAAATGTCAATAGAATTTTGTATCATGTTCCAATATAACATAAATTTTCAAATTTATTGCAACTATCTTAGCAAACTTTAAAAAAAAAAAAGGAAAAAAACAAGATTGAAAAAGTAACCATCTCACAGATAAGCACTTTTCATGTGTACATGCTGTCCTGGAACAGAGCATTTCAAATGTGGTCTATGAAACCTGAGACAAGGACAAAACCTCAGCTGCAGGGGTTTTTGACCTTGCTTATTACTAAGATCGAAGGGTCCAGGGATAGGAGGGATTTTTTTTCCAGCCTATTTGCCCAAGTTCTTTACAATTACTTTCTTAATACATCACCCTGCTCCAGCAGCCTTCGGACAAGCACATGTTCTAATGCCCTTCTCTAACTCTGACCTTACTCCCTGTCTTACTCTATTCAGGCTGCTTTGGCAAATTACCACAGATCGAGTAGCTTATAAAGAATAGAAATTTATACAACAAGGTCCTACTGTATAGCACAGGGAACTATATTAAATATCTTAGGATAAACCATAATGGAAAAGAATATAAAAAAGGATGTATATATGTATAAAACTTAGTCACTTTGCTGTATAGAAGAAATTAACACAACATTGTACATCAACTATACTTCAATAAAAAAGAAATTTAAAAAACAAGAAATTTATTTCTCACAGTTCTGGAGGCTGGGAAGTCAGAGATCAAGGTGCTGGTAGATTCAACGTCTGGTGAGAACCTGCTTCCTGGTTCAAAGACGGCTGTCTTCTTGTTTTGTCCTCACCTGGTAGAAGGTTTGAATGTGCTCTCTGGGGTCTCTTTTATAAGCACACTAATCTCATAGATGAGGGCTCCACCCTCAAGGGCTCCACCCTAATTACCTCCCCAAAGCCCCACCTACCAATACCATCACAACCTCACATCAGGGATTAGGTTTCAACATATGAATTTTGTGGGGACATAACCATTCAGTCCATGCACTCCTTTACCTTACTTCCTTTTGCATGTTCTACACATTTCAGGAAACACTTTTCTCATTGGAAAAGGGCATAATAAAATTACTACACGAATACCATTATCATAGAACCCCAATGTAAAAAGCCATCTAATTCAATGACATTTCCAATTGAAGAATGTCACCATACAATAATATCAAATACATAGTTCCCCAATGCAGGTGTTTTCTACATTTGGCAAAAAAAAAAAAAAGTCATTTACAAAATGAGGTCAGACCTGACAGTGGTTTCTTCTCAACTGGCCAAAAGTTTGGTTGTGGTGAGTCTTAGAATGTAATTCAATTACCTACAGTCCCTGACTTCAATAGTTTAGGGATTCTTTTGTTTGACCACTTCATAGTCACCATCTACTATCATTTATTATATTGGTTAATGTCCAGTGAGGAGACAGAAAACTCACCAGTTATTCTAACAGTGATAACATAAAGAATGGTTAATAGGTTTAAAGTTGATAAAGGTACAAAGGTAAAAATGGAGCACTAACTTATCACAGAGGTAGCAACGGCAGGAAAGGGCAACTACATGTAGGGCTAGAGAAACAGACAGAAGATGGTGGAATTATTAAAACTTAGAAGATCTGATGACGAGCCTCTGAGCTGGCGCTGGTTCTTAGCTCAGAAAAGGGACTTCGAGCCACTGCAATTCAGACCTGTGAGGAGAGGGCACTAGTCCACCGACTCTGGTGTTTCTGAAGAGCTGCAGAAGAGGCTGGTTCTAAAAGTATTCAAAAAAACTGCAAACTGGATTCAGCTATTGGAACAAACTACTGCTGTAGGGTGAAGTAGTGAAGCTGGAAAGACGCTGACTGCAGTAGAAAGCCAATGGGAGCAAAGAGGAAACAGCAAGTCCCTTTTTTCTTTTTCTAGCTTTTCAGCCTTTTAGCATCACACTCAGAGTTTAACAGGGAGCCAGCTGCCGACCCAAAAATGTTGTTTGTGGCATCCCAGCCCAAGTATTAACAAAGATTCATATGGCGGTGGGTGTTAAGACTGGGAGACAATCACTAAGTAGTTGGCACACTTACTTCACTGTGCTTTAAATTATTTGTGTAGATAACTATCTCTTTAGCCTAATATTCCTCCTTGAAAGCAGAAAATATATTTGTATCCATTCCATTATTAGGCATAGTATTTGATATATAGTTGATGTTAAATAAGTATATGGTTAAGGTATAATGGCCTATATTTATCTATTTAATATTATCCTGTTAGATACATCAGTTATTCTAGTTTGTAGAAATTTAATTCAACCCGCCCCCCAAATAATGCTGGGTCTGTTGGTCATCACTGCCAGCTTTGGGGTAATTGGCAGATATAATATGCCTTACCTATTTTCATAAGAAATTGATGTGAAATACATTGTCAAACAATCCTCTCACTTTAGAGGACATAAAGATCGCCTTGAGAGCTAGTTAAACATGGGTTCCTGGGCCCAGAGATTCTGATTCAGCAGGCCTTATGTAGGACTCGAGAAGTTGTGTTTCTAACAGTCTCACAGCTATGCCGATGCTACCCATCCACGGGCCACGTTTTAATTTACACTGCTTTAATAAAAGTTCAGGATGTGGCAGTCTTTAAAAACTGCTCTACACTTCAGTTCAATAAAATACTTATTGAACACACAGTATGTATAAATCACCCTGTTGGGAAATGCAAAACATCCAGCAACAATTAAGATATGTTCTCTCAAGGGGTTTATAATTTAATAATTTAGTATAACACCTAGAAAGTTTAAACAGGGACTAAAACAGTGTAAGTTCTTTGGGACAAACAGAGGAAGGAATAATAATCAGAAATAGTGGCTTTTTTGTTTAAATCTTTTTTGTTTAAAATACTGCAGCTGACTTTGGGAAACTGATTATAAATCATGCTTTACTCTTTTTTATCTGCTCATGGTAGACGGATAATACGATGAGAATATCCCACTATGCATCTGCTTTATCTGGCTTCAAATATTTCTTTTGTACTCTATTTCATCACGTAAGTTATTTTGGAGACTACCCTTCACCCAGATCTCCTCTGTTCTTCAGAACAGAATTTTTAAAAAAATCAAAATAGGGCAAGAAAAGTTGAAATAAGATTCTGAAAAGGGAGTGAAGGAGAAAAGTGAAAAAAGTTTACAAAAATTTAAAAGGACGTAATTAATATAGTATGAGCACTGTTTTATCTCAGTTTGAAATAATATGTAATATGATAATAATATGTGCATCACAGAACAAGCAATCATATTCTTGTTTTACAGAGTATTGCTCCTTTAATCTTTTATTCCCTATTATTTGTTAAAATATTAAAGAGCATTGAACAGGCCAATATTATAATGTAAAATCTTTCCACCTGACAATTAATTGTGATTGAAACATGGCAAAATGGTGCTAGTACTTAACAACACTAGATATGGTAACTGTAAGGTGACAAGTTAGAATCTTCTAGATTCGGTCCAGATCACTAAACTGTGAGACCCAGTGTCCTTCTTAAAAATGACTCTGCATATTTGACGGTTGTTTGGCAAAGCTATCTACTTGACTTCTTCACAAAAAAGAATTATCTCACAAATAACAGTGTCTTGGACATACTGTCTTTATGGACTGATACTACCTTTCACACCATACGCTTATGGTGGAGGGTAACTTTAAAACAGATAAGCGTATGTGTCTGTGTCTGCACATGCATGGGTACATGTTTCCCCATCTTGATATTATTGCTTCTTTTACATATCTAAATACATTTACATATGAAGATGTTCTCTGTTCTTTTCATTCTCATGTACCCAACTGCAAACTGCAGAAGCTGACTTTCAGATCTTGGGGTAAAAGGAAGCAGGTCCCGAGTCTGTTGTGATCCATCTAAGTCAGTATTTCTCAAACTTGATTAAACATTGGAATCTCCTTGGGAACAGAGGGGCTCAAATTTTTTTGGTAAAAATCTTCCCAGGTGATTATAAAGCATAGCCAAGTTTGCGGGCTGTTAGTTTTAAATTAACAACTAAGTATTTCACTTTATCACCACATTCTTGCCACTTTCCCATCCAAACCATTTTACCGGGATCCTGCCAACCTCTGATTAAGACATGTATTGAGTTCATTAGTGATGGCAAAAAGATTTTCCCCCTTATCCTGTAACAGTGAGCATATTTTGGAGATGTCTTCTTAATTCAAAGGAATTAATAATTTTTTGTGCCAACTATATATAAGGCATCGTGATAGTTGCCACTGGAAATACAAAGACGAATCTGATGCAGGATTTACAATCAAGGAGCTTGAAATTTGTGAAAAGAGAAACATATGCACAAAGGTTTTTCATATCAGAAAAGCTTTAATGCAGTTTTCTCAACACTGGCTGCACATTTGAATCACCTGGTAAGGTTTTAAAAAATAGTGATGGCCAGTCCCACCACCAGAGATGCTGTTACTAAATCTGGACTGCGTCAGAAGTCTTTAAGTGTTTCTCCGGTGAGTGATTCTCCAGTGTTCAGAGCAAGAAAACCAAGTGTTATGACAATGGGCAAAGGAAAGTTCTTTGAGGAAGTGGTAGCATTTTATTAATAGAAACTACTCTTCATGAGCTTACTATATACCAAATCTTACATGGTTTAACTCAGTTATTCATCACAATGACTCTTAAAATGGTGCTACAATGATCCTTTTTTTTTTTTTTACAACTGAGTAAACTGAGTCATAGAAAAATTGAGTAACTTACCCAAGGCCAACTATGTGGTAGAGCCCAAACTAGAACCCAGGGAGTCTGACTTCAAGGCTTCTTCTCTCAAATACTATGTTATTCTTCCTAAAGAATAGGAATTTAGGAAGTAAATAAAAGAAGAAACATTGCAGGAAAACAGCATAGAGTAACATTCAGAGGCAAGGGTTCTGGAGCCAGTCCTGTGTCCGTTTGAACCCAGGCTCTCCCAGCATTATCACTGACTAGCCAATAACATAGGTTCTCTGTGCCTTAGAGGTACAAGGGATAATAAGAACACTTGTTTCAGACTTGTTATGAGGATGCAATCAGTTACTACATTAATATTAGCAATCATAATTACTGTTTTGAGGAAAAAGAGAAACTACTGGGGAAGCTAAAATGCCTGGCTGTGGAATGGTGGGGGGATCTGGTGTGGTAGATCATGGGGAATAGAGTGGCCTATAGTTAGCATTACTGCAAACCTAGATTTGTACCTATTTTCTTGTAATAATTGATAGTGCCTGCTTTTCTCTTAAGTGTGTCCTGGTTGGGACAATAAAGAGATCTACCATAGCTATAACACACAGACATACCTCATTTTATTGTGCTTCACAGTTATTGCAGTTTTAAAAATTGAAGGTTTGTGGCAACCCTGTGTTGTCAGATGATAGTATTTTTTTTAGCAATAAATCATTTTTTAATTAAGGTATGTACATGGTTTTATTAGACATAATGCTATTGCACACTTAATAGACTACAGCATAGTGTAAACATAACTTTTATGTACACTGGGAAAACAAAAAATTTGTATGACTTGCTTTATTGCAATATTCACTTTATTGCAGTGGTCTGGAACTGGACCCTCAATATTTCTGAGGTATGCCTGTGTCATGTCATACCAGCCCAAGTAGAGGGTTTACAGGACTTTGAGTTGGAAAGTACCATAATCAGAAAAAATAAGATCTGTGCTTTATAAAGATAACTCAGGCAGCAGTGTGTTGGATGGATTGAAAATTGTAAAATTTGACAATTTCCAAATGCAAGGTGGTGAAAACACATGCTTTGAAAGATATAGTGGGCATTTGGGGACATAAATCAGGGGGAAAGGACTGAGAATGGGATGTATCCGAGGAAGACTGAATCTTTAATCTTTGAAGCCAGGGATCAAGCCAGGAATTGTTTCATTATTAAGGCCGTGTGTAGCCTGAAACACTCAAAAAGACCAGGCCTCAATAAGTTTGGCCAAATTGCCAATGGTGTGTGGGTTTGGATTTTTCTCACTGAAGGAAATAACAACAATTCAGGCCAGACTAGAAAACACAGGGTCATATCTCAGTGTTTATGGCCCATGGCCTGGGTATGGGGACTAGGTGGTCAAGCTCAACTGTGTGACAGTAGAAGGAATGGAGAAAGGAGACAAGAAAGAGAGGTGGTTGCTGTCAGATCTTATAAAAAGTACCTGCCATTCATTTGAAGGAACAGGGGAAGGCGGCTCTTAGGAAATGCAGTAAGCCCCTCATCATTTTCCTTATCTTGGTGATTTTCACATGGATAAGATATGTCAGCCCAAGATCCTTTTAAAAGAACACATCACCTCTTATGTAACATTCCAGAAACATGGTAAATAATAAGTGTGACTGCAGAATGAAACTATAACTGGAAACTGAAGCCAGAATTTCTGCATTCCTTGCAAGCACCCATAGTTCCTTTAATTATACTCAGGGCTTGTTAACAAGAGAGTGCTTCACAGATGTAGAGAATCCAAGAGGTAATCCAAAAAAATATAATAAATATATGGTCTGGCACCACCAAACCAGATTAAAGGAACATGATTTACTAAGGGAGAGGAATATTTTGGAGAAATAGTAGCAACAATGGAATCATATGCAAAATGCTCCTTTTTGGGGAAAGCTATGTGACTGAGGGAGAGATTGTCAATTTTGATAGATATAACAAAGCTGAAAGAAATAAAATGAAGGAAATGACTTATATTTTTAAATTACAACTTTAAAGGAAAAAATCTATCTACCTATCATCACATTTCCTAACGTTCCTTTGAGAGAGAGAAAAAAAAATCTTAAAGTCCATTATTTTTGTGGTGATTATTGAAAATATTTTTACAATCCTCTTCCATCTATTTCTACTATTAAACATCTCCATCTTGTTTTACTAATTCATGTTTGTCTAAATTCTGAGGTTTTATAGACTCTTTAGTATTGCTTTGCCTCTTATCCAGATTTCCATCTATGTAACATTAGGAAATCTCTGATGGCCAATATGAAACTCATAACATTTGGTAGTGAATCAGACCAACAATTTAAGAGGTAGTTTTCAGAGAAAGTCCAGTTGTATTTAAAAACAGCTGCGAAGCACCTTTTCCCCTCAGCATCCAGAAAGCACACATGAAGTTGACTGAGACTGTTAGACATGAAGTATTTCAATCAAAGCTATCATTCCACAAGAAGTAATTTGTTTCATTCATTAGTAATTAACATGTGGCTTATCACATGATTCATTAGCACACTTGCGTGAACACAACAAGCTGTTATCTAATTTGTTTTCCCAGAATTCCTCTCACTCTCCCTGGCAGCAAGTCACTGTAGTGACATCTGTTTCTTGTAGAGCTATCAAGAACGATAAGCAGCTTCTTGTGTTGTGTAAGCCATAGATTCTTTCCCCTTTTCTCCAACAGCTAATATGCTCTTTTTCTGCCATATGGAAAAGATAAATACCAGAACTTAAAATATTAGAATAAAAGAGAAATGAGAATGAAACTCTTTGAACACTGACCATGAAGGATATACTTATGGAGTATGTTCAAAGATGTTGGACTCTTTGTGTTATTGTTTTTAGTGACCACATCAAAAATACATTGGCTAGCAAATATTTTCCTTTTTTTCACTCTATTCAAAAATTCAAATGGACACAAATTGTTAAAACCATACCCCATTTTCGGTTATTTATTGCTATGTAACAAACACCCAAAACTTACTGTCTTGAAATTACATGTTATTATTATCCTAATGAATCTGTGGCTTGACTGAGCTCAGCAGGGTGGTTTCAGATGAAGTCTCCCATACCTTTGCAGTGAGATGTCAGCTAGAGATACAGTCTTCTGAAGATCTGACTGGATTAGATAGCCATGATGGCTACTCATGTGTCTGGCAGTTGATGAAAGTTGTTGGCTCTAAGCTTAGCTGGAATTGTAAACTTCAGCACCTTAGACCCACCTCTCCATGTGGCTTGGGCTTCCCATGGCATAGTAGATTGATTTCAAGATGGAGTGTCCAAAGAGCAAGTGTCCCACAATACCTAGGCAATAAGAGACAAGTTTCTTATGACCTAGATTCAGAAGTCATGTGGCATCTCTTCTGTCACGTTCTAGTGTTCAAAAAGTAAGTTACAGTGCCAACTTAAGTTCAGGAGGAAGGGACCACACAAGGGCCTGGATTCACCAGGAGTCCTCACTGGGGAGCCATCTTTGAAGATCAGTTACCAGACCTCAAATTAAAACTTTATACAGAAATCAAGAGAAAAACTCAATGTAAAAAAAAATTTGAATTTAAAGAATTTACAGACTCAGGGCCTAATTTGGTATGGAATACCTAATTTCATTTAATGTCTCTAAGATTACGTAATATTGAACTCTACTGAGTTTTATCTTTATGACAATATGTTAACAAAAATATGTTTCAGGGGAGTCACAGGGGAAGATGGCGGAAGAGTAAGACGCGGAGATCACCTTCCTCTCCACAGATACACCAGAAATACATCTACACGTGGAACAACTCCTGCAGAACACCTACTGAAGGCTGGCAGAAGACCTCAGACCTCCCAAAAGGCAAGAAACTCCCCACGTACCTGGGTAGGGCAAAAGGAAAAAAGAATAAACAGAGACAAAAGAATAGGGACGGCACCTGCACCAGTGGGAGGGAGCTGTGAAGGAGGAAAAGTTTCCACACACTAGGAAGCCCCTTCGCGGGCGGAGACTGCGGGAGGCGGAGGGGGGAGCTTCGAAGCCGCGGAGGAGTGCACAGCAACGGGTGCGGAGGGCAAAGCGGGGAGATTCCCGCACAGAGGATCGGTGCCAACCGGCACTCACCAGCCCGAGAGGCTTGTCTGCTCACCCGCCGGGACGGGCGGGGCTGCGAGCTGAGGCTCTGAGGCTAGGGTTTCGGTTTCGGACGGAGCGCAGGGAGAGGACTGGGGTTGGCGGCTTGAACATAGCCTGAAGGGGTTAGTACACCACAGCTAGCCGGGAGGGAGTCCGGGGAAAAGCCTGCACCTGCCGAAGAGGCAAGAGACTTTTTCTTCCCTCTTTGTTTCCTGGTGCGTGAGGAGAGGGGTTTAAGAACGCTGCTTAAAGGAACTCCAGAGACGGGCGCGAGCCGCGGCTAAAAGCGCGAACCCCAGTGACGGGCGCGAGCCGCGGCTGAAAGCGCGGACCCCAGAGACGGGCGCGAGCCGCGGCTGAAAGCGCGGACCCCAGAGACGGGCGCGAGCCGCGGCTGAAAGCGCGGACCCCAGAGACGGGCGCGAGCCGCGGCTGAGGGCGCGGACCCCAGAGACGGGCGCGAGCCGCGGCTGAGGGCGCGGACCCCAGAGACGGGCGCGAGCCGCGGCTGAGGGCGCTGACTCCAGAGACGGGCGCAAGCCGCGGCTGGAGGCGCGGACCCCAAGGCGGGCGGGAGACGTTGGGGCTGCTGCTGCCGCCACCAAGGGGCCTCTGTGCGAGCGCAGGTCGCTCTCCACTCCCCTCTTCCGCGGAGCCTGTGCAGCCCGCCACTGCCGGGTTCCCGGGATCCGGAGACGACTTCCCCGGGAGAGTGCACAGCGGGCCTCGGGCTGGTGCAGAGTCACGCCGGACTTTGCCGCCGCAGGCCCCCCCCGCATTCCGTGCCCCTCCCTCCCCGCCGCCGGCCTCCGTACGCCAGAACCCCCGAATCAGCGGCTCCTTTAACCCCGTCCTGTCTGAGCAAAAAACAGACGCCCTCCAGCGACCTACACGCAGAGGCAGGGCCAAATCCAAAGCTGAGCCCCTGGGAGCTGTGAGAACAAAGAAGAGAAAGGGAAATCTCTCCCAGCAGCCTCAGAAGCAGCGGATTAAAGCTCCACAATCAACTTGATGTACCCTGCATCTGTGGAATACATGAATAGACAGCCAATCATCCCAAATTAAGGAGGTGGACTTTGGGAGCAAGATCTATGATTTTTCTCCCTATTCCTCTTTTTGTGAATGTGTATGTGTATGCTTCGGTGTGAGATCTTGTCTGCATAGTCTTGCTTCCACCATTTGTCCTAGGTTCTATCCGTCCATGGTTTTTTCTTAAAATTTTTTTTCTTAATAATCAATTTTAATTTTAAGAACGTTATTATACTTTACCTTCGTCCTTTCTTTCTTTCTTTCTTTCCTTCCTTCCTTCCCTCCTTTAGACAACGAATCATCCCAAATTGAGGAGGTGGTCTCTGACAGCAAGATTTATGATTTTTCCCCCTTTACCTCTTTTTGTGAGGGCGTATGTGTACGCTTCTGTGTAAGACTTTGTCTGTATAGCTTTGCTTCCAACATTTGTCCTAAGGTTCTATCCGTCCCTTTTTTTTTTCTAATTAAGAATTTTTTAATTCAATAACTTTATTATACTCTATTTTATTTTTACTGTATCTTCTTTCTGTTTTCCCTTCTTTCCCTCCTTCCTTCCTTCCTCCCTCCCTCCTTTCGTTCCTTCTTGCCTTCTTTCCTTCCTTGCTTCTTTCTTTCTTCCTTCCTTCCTTCCTTCCCTCCTTCCTTCCCTCCTTTAGACAACGAATCATCCCAAATTGAGGAGGTGGTCTCTGACAGCAAGATTTATGATTTTTCCCCCTTTACCTCTTTTTGTGAGGGTGTATGTGTACGCTTCTGTGTAAGACTTTGTCTGTACAGCTTTGCTTCCAACATTTGTCCTAAGGTTCTATCCGTCCTTTTTTTTTTTTTCTAATTAAGAATTTTTTAATTCAATAACTTTATTATACTTTATTTTATTTTTACTGTATCTTCTTTCTTTTGTTTTTCCTTCTTTCCCTCCTTCCTTCCTCCCTCCCTCCCTCCCTCCTTTCGTTCCTTCTTGCCTTCTTTCCTTCTTTGCTTCTTTCTTTCTTACTTCCTTCCTTCCTTCCTTCCTTCCCTCCTTCCTTCCCTCCTTTCCTTCTTTCTTTCCTCATACGTCTACTAATTCCCTCTACTTTTTCTCCCTTTTATTCTGAGCCATGTGGATGAAAGGCTCTTGGTGCTCCAGCCAGGAGGCAGGGCTCTCCCTCTGAGGTAGGAGAGCCAACTTCAAGACACTGGTTCACAAGAGACCTCCCAGCTCCAGATAATATCAAACGGCGAAAATCTCCCAGAGACCTCCATCTTAACACCAGCACCCAGCTTCACTCAACGACCAGCAAGCCACAGTGCTGGACAACCTGTGCCAAACAACTAGCAAAACAGGAACACAACCCCACCCATTAGCAGAGAGGCTGCCTAAAATCATAATAAGGCCACAGACACCCCAAAACACACCACCAGACGTGAACCTGCCCACTAGAGAGACAAGATCCAGCCTCTTCCACCACAACACAGGCACTAGTCCCCTCCACCAGGAAACCTACACAACCCACTGAACCAACCTTAGCCACTGGAGACAGACATCAAAAACAGGAGGAACTACGAACCTGCAGCCTGCAAAAAGGAGACCCCAAACACAGTAAGATAAGCAAAATGAGAAAACAGAAAAACACACAGCAGATAAAGGAGCAAGATAAAAATGCACCAGACCTAACAAATGAAGAGGAAATAGGCAGTCTACCTGAAAAAGAATTCAGAATAATGATAGTAAGGTTGATCCGAAATCTTGGAGATAGAATGGACAATAGAATGGACAAAATACAAGAATCAGTTAACAAGGACCTAGAAGAACTAAAGATGAAACAAGCAACGATGAACAACACAATAAATGAAATTAAAAATACTCTAGATGGGATCAATAGCAGAATAACTGAGGCAGAAGAACGGATAAGTGACCTGGAAGATAAAATAGTGGAAATAACTACTGCAGAGCAGAGTAAAGAAAAAAGAATGAAAAGAACTGAGGACAGTCTCAGAGACCTCTGGGACAACATTAAACGCACCAACATTCGAATTATAGGGGTTCCAGAAGAAGAAGAGAAAAAGAAAGGGACTGAGAAAATATTTGAAAAGATTATAGTTGAAAACTTCCCTAATATGGGAAAGGAAATAGTTAATCAAGTCCAGGAAGCACAGAGAGTCCCATACAGGATAAATACAAGGAGAAATACGCCAAGACACATATTAATCAAACTGTCAAAAATTAAATACAAAGAAAGCATATTAAAAGCAGCAAGGGAAAAACAACAAATAACACATAAGGGAATCCCCATAAGGTTAACAGCTGATCTTTCAGCAGAAACCCTACAAGCCAGAAGGGAGTGGCAGGACATACTGAAAGTGATGAAGGAGAAAAACCTGCAACCAAGACTACTCTACCCAGCAAGGATCTCATTCAGATTTGATGGAGAAATAAAAACCTTTACAGACAAGCAAGCTGAGAGAGTTCAGCACCACCAAACCAGCTTTACAACAAATGCTAAAGGATCTTCTCTAGGCAAGAAACACAAGAGAAGGAAAAGACCTATAATAACGAACCCAAAACAATATAGAAAATGGGAATAGGAACATACATATCGATAATTACCTTAAATGTAA
Source organism: Delphinus delphis (assembly GCF_949987515.2). Lineage (NCBI taxonomy): Eukaryota > Metazoa > Chordata > Mammalia > Artiodactyla > Delphinidae > Delphinus > Delphinus delphis. The sequence continues at coordinate 39,711,063 of NC_082686.1, forward strand.
ATGGACTAAATGCTCCCACCAAAAGACACAGATTAGCTGAATGGATACAAATACAAGACCCTTACATATGCTGTCTACAAGAGACCCACTTCAGACCTAGAGACACATACAGACTAAAAGTAAGGGGATGGAAAAAGATATTCCATGCAAATGGAAACCAAAAGAAAGCTGGAGTAGCAATTCTCATATCAGACAAAATAGACTTTAAAATAAGGACTATTAAAAGAGACAAAGAAGGACACTACATAATGATCAAGGGATCGATCCAAGAAGAAGATATAACAATTGTAAATATTTATGCACCCAACATAGGAGCACCTCAATACATAAGGCAAATACTAACAGCCATAAAAGGGGAAATTGACAGTAACACATTCATAGTAGGGGACTTAAACACCCCACTTTCATTCATGGACAGATCATCCAAAATGAAAATAAATAAGGAAACACAAGCTTTAAATGATACATTAAACAAGATGGACTTAATTGATATTTATAGGACACTCCATCCAAAAACAACAGAATACACATTTTTCTCAAGTGCTCACGGAACATTCTCCAGGATAGATCATATCTTGGGTCACAAATCAAGCCTTGGCAAATTTAAGAAAATTGAAATTGTATCAAGTATCTTTTCTGACCACAACGCCATGAGACTAGATATCAATTACAGGAAAAGATCTGTAAAAAATACAAACACATGGAGGCTAAACAATACACTACTTAATAATGAAGTGATCACTGAAGAAATCAAAGAGGAAATCAAAAAATACCTAGAAACAAATGACAATGGAGACACAACGACCCAAAACCTGTGGGATGCAGCAAAAGCAGTTCTAAGGGGGAAGTTTATAGCAATACAAGCCCACCTTAAGAAGCAGGAAACATCTAGAATAAACAACCTAACCTTGCACCTCAAGCAATTAGAGAAAGAAGAACAAAAAAACCCCAAAGCTAGCAGAAGGAAAGAAATCATAAAAATCAGATCAGAAATAAATGAAAAAGAAATGAAGGAAACAATAGCAAAGATCAATGAAACTAAAAGCTGGTTCTTTGAGAAGATAAACAAAATAGATAAACCACTAGCCAGACTTATCAAGAAAAAAAGGGAGAAGACTCAAATCAATAGAATTAGAAATGAAAAAGGAGAGGTAACAACTGACACTGCAGAAATAAAAGAGATCATGAGAGATTACTACAAGCAACTCTATGCCAATAAAATGGACAATCTGGAAGAAATGGACAAATTCTTAGAAATGCACAACCTGCCAAGACTGAATCAGGAAGAAATAGAAAATATGAACAGACCAATCACAAGCACTGAAATTGAAACTGTGATTTAAAACCTTCCAACAAAGAAAAGCCCAGGACCAGATGGCTTCACAGGCGAATTCTATCAAACATTTAGAGAAGAGCTAACACCTATCCTTCTCAAACTCTTCCAAAATATAGCAGAGGGAGGAACACTCCCAAACTCATTCTACGAGGCCACCATCACCTTGATACCAAAACCAGGCAAGGATGTCACAAAGAAAGAAAACTACAGGCCAATATCACTGATGAACATAGATGCAAAAATCCTCAACAAAATACTAGCAAACAGAATCCAACAGCACATTAAAAGGATCATACACCATGATCAGGTGGGGTTTGTTCCAGGAATGCAAGGATTCTTCAATATATGCAAATCTATCAATGTGATAAACCATATTAACAAACTGAAGGAGAAAAACCATATGATCATCTCAATAGATGCAGAGAAAGCTTTTGACAAAATTCAACACCCATTTATGATAAAAACCCTGCAGAAAGTAGGCACAGAGGGAACTTTCCTCAACATAATAAAGGCCATATACGACAAGCCCACAGCAAACATCATCCTCAATGGTGAAAAACTGAAAGCATTTCCACTAAGATCAGGAACAAGACAAGGGTGCCCACTCTCACCACTCTTATTCAACATAGTTTTGGAAGTTTTAGCCACAGCAATCAGAGAAGAGAAGGAAATAAAAGGAATACAAATCGGAAAAGAAGAAGTAAAGCTGTCACTGTTTGCAGATGACATGATCCTATACATAGAGAATCCTAAAGATGCTACCAGAAAACTACTAGAGCTAATCAATGAATTTGGTAAAGTAGCAGGATACAAAATTAATGCACAGAAATCTCTGGCATTCCTATATACTAATGATGAAAAATCTGAAAGTGAAATCAAGAAAACACTCCCATTTACCATTGCAACAAAAAGAATAAAATATCTAGGAATAAACCTACCTAAGGAGACAAAAGACCTGTATGCAGAAAACTATAAGACACTGATGAAAGAAATTAAAGATGATACAAATAGATGGAGACATATACCATGTTCTTGGATCGGAAGAATCAACATTGTGAAAATGACTCTACTACCCAAAGCAATCTATAGATTCAATGCAATCCCTATCAAACTACCACTGGCATTTTTCACAGAACTAGAACAAAAAATTTCGCAATTTGTATGGAAACACAAAAGACCCCGAATAGCCAAAGCAATCTTGAGAACAAAAAAAGGAACTGGAGGAATCAGGCTCCCTGACTTCAGACTATACTACAAAGCTACAGTTATCAAGACAGTATGGTACTGGCACAAAAACAGAAAGATAGATCAATGGAACAGGATAGAAAGCCCAGAGATAAACCCATGCACATATGGACACCTTATCTTTGATAAAGGTGGCAGGAATGTACAGTGGAAAAAGGACAGCCTCTTCAATAAATGGTGCTGGGAAAACTGGACAGGTACATGTAAAAGAATGAAATTAGAACACTCCCTAACACCATACACAAAAATAAGCTCAAAATGGATTAAAGACCTAAATATAAGGCCAGAAACTATCAAACTATTAGAGGAAAACATAGGCAGAACACTCTATGACATAAATCACAGCAAGATTCTTTCTGACCCACCCCCTAGAGTAATGGAAATAAAAACAAAAATAAACAAATGGGACCTAATGAAACTTCAAAGCTTTTGCACAGCAAAGGAAACCATAAACAAGACCAAAAGACAACCCTCAGAATGGGAGAAAATATTTGCAAATGAAGCAACTGACAAAGGATTAATCTCCAAAATTTACAAGCAGCTCATGCAGCTCAACAACAAAAAAACAAACAACCCAATCCAAAAATGGGCAGAAGACCTAAATAGACATTTCTCCAAAGAAGATATACAGACTGCCAACAAACACATGAAAGAATGCTCAACATCATTAATCATTAGAGAAATGCAAATCAAAACTACAATGAGATATCATCTCACACCAGTCAGAATGGCCATCATCAATAAATCTAGAAACAATAAATGCTGGAGAGGGTGTGGAGAAAAGGGAACCCTCTTGCACTGCTGGTGGGAATGTGAATTGGTTCAGCCACTATGGAGAACAGTATGGAGGTTCCTTAAAAAACTACAAATAGAACTACCATATGACCCAGCAATCCCACTACTGGGCATATACCCTGAGAAAACCGAAATTCAAAAAGAGTCATGTACCAAAATGTTCATCGCAGCTCTATTTACAATAGCCCGGAGATGGAAACAACCTAAGTGCCCATCATCGGATGAATGGATAAAGAAGATGTGGCACATATATACAATGGAATATTACTCAGCCATAAAAAGAAACAAAATTGAGCTATTTATAATGAGGTGGATAGACCTAGAGTCTGTCATACACAGTGAAGTAAGTCAGAAAGAAAAAGACAAATACAGTATGCTAACACATATATATGGAATTTAAGAAAAAAAAAATGTCATGAAGAACCTAGGGGTAAGGCAGGAATAAAGACGCAGACCTCCTAGAGAACGGACTTGAGGTTATGGGGAGGGGGAAGGGTGAGCTGTGATGGGGCGAGAGAGAGTCATGGACATATACACACTAACAAACGTAGTAAGGTAGATAGCTAGTGGGAAGCAGCCGCATGGCACGGGGATATTGGCTCGGTGCTCTGTGACAGCCTGGAGGGGTGGGATAGGGAGGGTGGGAGGGAGGGAGACGCAAGAGGGAAGAGATATGGGAACATATGTATATGTATAACTGATTCACTTTGTTATAAAGCAGAAACTAACACACCATTGTAAAGTAATTATACCCCAATAAAGATGTAAAAAAAAAAAAAAAAAATATGTTTCATAAATCAAGTTTCACATTACTCCAAATACTGTAATATTTGTATTTTAGGTAAAAATTTTCCTTCTTTTTGAGTAATAATCATTTTAAATAATGATGGCTAACATTTATTAAGTATGGACAAATGTTCCAGAAATTGTTACTTTCATAAAAACCCAGAAAAGAAGTACTATTATTATTTATCGCACTTTATGGATATATCGATAGAGAGAGGCTCAGAGATTAAGTGTTTATTAAGAACCACATAGTTAGTAAGTGGCAGAGCTACAACTTGACTTTAGGGAATATAGATCCAGAACACATACTCTTAAATATAAGATCTGCTGCAAAGTCCTGTACAGAGATACAGTAACACAGTAACTAGTAACATCATTGTGTTATCCCACAATGGAATCTAATCTAGGGCAGGGTTTTAATTCCCTCCATCCAAGGACCACCAGAAAACACCTGGAGTTGAATAAGTTGGGTTTGTTTTGCACTGTAGCATGGAAGAACACACAACTTGGAAACTTGTGGTGTCTCTGTAAGAGAGTTTTAGCAATAGCCTATTTTCAAATTGAGCTTTGGTTGGATGACTTTGAGGAGGGCTTAAGAAAGGGGGGATTTGTCCAAGACTAGATGCTATCAGAAAGTGGGGACAAATCTATGATTGGATATCTCAAAAAGTCCTATATATAAAAAGAGCAGACTAGGGTGAGGATCAAGCTGTAACTGGTGAAGAAGTAGCAGTTGCTCTTAGTCAGGGGAGGAAGATGCTTGGTATTTTGTGGTTTACACAATGACCTCTTTTTTTGTTGGCACTTAGACAAAATTATGACGTGGTCTTGCTTTTGTCTCACCTTATCATGGTCTCAGTGTGACCTTGTCTGATGTTGGTATTCTTTGAGATTGTCTGTGTCCAGAAAGAGAACAGAATGGCCTAGCTGTGAGGACCATGCCAGCTTTTAAGACACTGAGGCCTTGCTGCTCGTGTCAGGCCTGTTCCTGGATGTCAGGGACTGCTTTTATTATTTCTTAGTGGGCTTATTTTTTCAAGTGAGTATAGTATGTCCTATTCCTTTTAGCACATTATTATTTTCCTTTAATACTTAAGGTGCTGAATTAAATATCTAAACAAAGACACTGTATATTTGCAACTTGTAATTTTTAGGTAAATTTAACAAAAATATTTTATTAAAGATCATTTTTTTAACTATCAATATGCAATATGCATCATATTTTTAAATGTTTTTCTGTTATATTTTGGAGAAAAACTTTTCCCAGGAAAAGCAAATCTCTAATTCTTTAATAGAATTAAAGAAATGTTTGATAAATTGACAGACTGAGTGTATATTAATTAGGCATTTGTTTTAGCATTTATGTTAAGCTGCTACTTTCACATTAGAACTGACCCTTGAACAACGTGGGTTTGAACTGCATGGGTCCATTTACATGCAGAATGTTTTCAATAGTAAATACCACGGTACTATACCGATCCACATCTGTGAATATGGAACCATGGATACCGAGGAACCATGTGTAAGGAGGGAAAATTATAAATTATACTCAGATTTTCGAATGCGTGGAGGGTTGGTGTCCCTAACCCCTGCATTGTTCGAGGGTCAACTGTAATTTCTTTTGGCATCATTTACTATAACATTTATACTGAAAGAAGAAAAACAGGGATTTTGAACACAGATATACCGAGAAGTCAACACGATATATAAGATTCATAGGAATTCTATGTTAATTGTTGGTAACATATTGCAATCAAACAAAGACTTTTTTTTTAACCCACTCGGCCATCTTGGATGACTTGGTTAAACGTCGTTAAGCTTTAACACAGACTTCAAGAAAGCAGATCGGATACCATTCAGCAGTTGCTAGAATTCAGCATTCAGGTTAAGGAGCATTACAAGGTACTTTGGTAGAAAACAAAAAAAAAACTATTCCTAGTTCCTAGAGTACTAAGTTTCATTTCTCTGACTACACAATCCTGTTTATCCTTCAAGATGCAGCTTGGTTTTCCAATCCTTTGCTTAAGATAAATGCCCTTCCTTAGAGGCCCCTAAAATCCTGTTCATAATTTTATCATTATTTTGCCTCCATCACTAGCCTGTGGACACTTCCACAGTGAGAATGGGGTCACTCATGGGATGAATGGGGTCATTCATCCCCTTATCTTAGTGTCTAACACAATACATGCCTTCTAATGGATGCTCAGAAAATGCCTATTGAATGAACAAATGAATGAATGGATGGATATTAATTTTTATTTTCAGTTCATAGATAAATTGGCTTAAAAAGAATTTTCTTTCTCATAATTAACAAAGTTATAATACTATAATACTATGGTGAAGGAAATTGCAACCTAACTTCATGACAGCATGCAATAAACAGTTTACTTTAAACAAAATTTTCTTGGCACAGTCCCGAAAGTGATGGTGGTTACAGTTGTTGGTCTTACTGCTCCTCCCTTGCCCTAGAGGATCTTCTCTTTTTCTCCCTTTCTGCCATTCCAGCAAACTGCAAACCCTCTGAAAAAAAATGCCTCTGCACCTCTAGTTCCTGCAGAGGTTGGGGTCTTCAGTGGAGTTTCCTACTGCAGGGGGACCTTCTAGATGGTGAGGAGTAAGACTTAGAGACAAACTTCCTCCCCACAAATACATGAAAACTACATCTACATGTGGAACAACTCTTAGAAAACACCTACTGACCACTGGCAGAAAAGCTCAGACTTCACAAAAGGCAAGAAAATCCCCACGTACTTGGCCATGTGGCAGACAGGGTCTTGGTGCTCCAGCCTGGTGTAAGGCCTGAGCCTCCGAGATGGGAGAGCTGAGTTCAGGACATTGGACCACCAGAGACCTTCTGACCCAATGTAATATTAATCAGCAAGAGTTATCCCAGAGATCTCCATCTCAATGCTAAGACCCAGCTCCACCCAACGGCCAGCAAGCTCCAGTGCTGGATACCCTATGCCAAACAACAGGCAAGACAGGAACACAACCTCACCCATTAGCAGAGAGGCTGCCTATGATCATAATGAGGTCACAGGCACCCCAAAACACACCACTGGATACGGCCCTTCCACCAGAAAGACAAGATCCAGCTCCCACCAATCAGAACATAGGTACCAGTCCCTTCCACAAGGAAGCCTACAAAAGCCACTGAACCAACCTCACCACTGGGGGCGGATATAAAAAACAACGGAACTACGTACATGAAGCCTGAGAAAAGAAGACCCCAAACAAAGTAAATTAAACAAAATGAGAAGACAGAGAAATATGAAGCAGATGAAAGAGCAGGATAAAAACCCACCAGAGGGGTTTCCCTGGTGGCGCAGTGGTTGAGAGTCCGTCTGCCGATGCCGGGGACGCGGGTTCATGCCCCAGTCCAGGAAGATCCCACATGCCGCGGAGTGCCTGGGCCTGTGAGCGATGGCCGCTGAGCCTGTGCGTCTGGAGCTTGTGCTCCGCAACAGGAGAGGCCACAACAGTGAGAGGCCTGAGTATTGCAAAAAAAAAAAAAAAAAAAAAAAAAAAATCCCACCAGATCAAACAAATGAAGAGGAAATAAGCAGTCTACCTGAAAAAGAATTCAGAGTAATGATAGTAAAGATGATAAAAAAATCTTGGAACTAGAATGGAGAAAAGTACAAGAAACGTTTAACAAGGACCTAGAAGAACTAAAGGGCAAACAAACAATGATGAGCAACACAATAAATGAAATCAAAACTTCTCTAGAAGGAATCAGTAGCAGAATAACTGAGGCAGAAGAATGGATAAGTGACCTAGAAGATAAAATAGTGGAAATAACTATCACATAGCAGAATAAAGAAAAAAGAATGAAAAGAATTGAGGACAGATTCAGAGATCTCTGGGACAACAATAAATGCACCAACAATTGAACTATAGGTGTCCCAGAAGAAGAGAAAAGAAAGGGTTTGAGAAAATATTTGAAGAGATTATAGTCAAAAACTTCCCTAACATAGGAAATGAAATAGTCTATCAAGTCCAGGAAGCGCAGAGAGTCCTATAGAGGATAAACCCAAGGAGAAATGCGCCAAGACACATATTAATCAAACTATCAAAAATTAAATACAGAGAAAAAAATGTTAAAAGCAGCAAGGGAAAAGCAAAAAAATAACATACAAGGGAAGCCCCATAAGGTTAACAGCTGACCTTTCAGCAGAAACTCTGCTAGCCAGAAGGGAGTGGCAGAACATATCTAAAGTGATGAAAGGGAAAAACCTACAACCCAGATGACTCTACCCAGCAAGTATCTCATTCAGATTTGATGGAGAAATTAAAACCTTTACAGACAAGCAAAAGTTAAGATAATTCAGCACCATTAAACCAGCTTTACAACAAATGCTAAAGGAACTTCTCTAGGCAGGAAACACAAGAGAAGGAAAAGACCTACAAAAGCAAACCCAAAACATTTAAGAAAATGGTAATAGGAACATACATATCGATAATTACCTGAAATGTAAATGGATTAAATGCTCCAACCAAAAGACATAAACTGGCTGAATGGATACAAAACAAAACCCATATATACACTGTCTACAAGAAACCCACTTCAGACCTAGGGACACATACAGACTGAAAGTGAGGGGATGGAAAAAGATATTCCATGCAAATGGAAATCGAAAGAAAGATGGAGTAGCAATTCTCAAATCAGACAAAATAGAGTTTAAAAGAAAGACTATTACAAGAGGCAAAGAGGGACACTACCTAATGATCAAGGGATCAATCCAAGAAGAAGATATAACAATTGTAAATATTTATGCACCCAACATAGGAGCACCTCAATACATAAGGCAAATGCTAACAGCCATAAAAGGGGACATTGACAGTAACACAATAATAGTAGGGGACTTTAACACCCCACTTTCAACAATGGACAGATCATGAAAAATGCAAATAAATAAGGAAACACAAGCTTTAAATGACACATTAGACCAGATGGACTTAATTCATATTTATAGGACATCCCATCCAAAAACAACAAAATACACTTTCTTCTCAAGTGCTCATGGAACATTCTCCAGGATAGAGCCTATCTTGGATGACAAATCAAGCCTCGGTAATTTTAAGAAAATTGAAATCATATCAAGTATCTTTTCTGACCACAATGCTATGAGACTAGATATAAATTACAGGGAAAAAATGTAAAAAATACAAACAAATGGATGCTAAACAATATGCTACTAAATAACCAAGAGATCACTTAAGAAATCAAAGAGGAAATCAAAAAATACCTAGAAACAAATGACAATGAAAACACGACGACCCAAAACCAATGGGATGCAGCAAAAGCAATTCTAAGAGGGAAGTTTACAGCTATACAAGCCTACCTCAAGAAACAAGAAAAATCTCAAGTAAGCAACCTAACCTTACACCTAAAGCAATTAGTGAAAGAAAAAAAAAACCCAGCAAAGTTAGCAGAAGAAATCATAAATATCAGATCAAAAAAAAAAAAGAAAAAGAAATGAAGTAAACAATAGCAAATATCAATAAAACTAAAACCTGGTTCCTTGCAAAGATAAACAAAATTGATAAACCATTAGCCACACTCATCAAGAAAAAAAGGCAGAAGACTCAAATCAACAGAATTAGAGATGAAAAAGGGGAAGTAACAACTGACACTGCAGAAATACAAAGAATCATGAGAGATTACTACAAGCAACTATATGACAATAAAATGGACAACCTGGAAGCAATGGACAAATTCTTAGAAAAATACTACCTTCCATGACTGAACCAGGAAGAAATAGAAAATATAAGCAGACCAATCACAAGCACTGAAGTTGAAACTGTGGTTAAAAATCTTCCAACAAACAAAAGCCCAGGACCAGATGGCTTCACAGGTGAATTCTATCAAACATTTGGAGAAGAGCTAACACCTATCCTTTCTCAAACGCTTCCAAAATATAGCAGAGGGAGGAATACTCCCAAACTCATTCTATGAGGCCACCATCACCCTGATACCAAAACCAGACAAAGATGTCACAAAGAAAGAAAACTACAGGTCAATATCACTGATGAACTTAGATGCAAAAATCCTCAACAAATACTAGGAAACAGAATCCAACAGAACATTAAAAGGATCATACACCATGATCAAGTGGGGTTTACCCCAGGAAAGCAGATTCTTCAATATACACAAATCAATCAATGTGATACACCATATTAACCAAGTGAAGGATAAAAACCATATGATACTCTCAATAGATGCAGAAAAAGCTTTTGACAAAATTAAGCACCCATTTATGATAAAAACTCTACAGAAAGTAGGCATACAGGGAACCCACCTCAACATAATACAGGCCATATATGACACACACACAGCCAACATCGTTCTCAATGGTGAAAAACTGAAACCATTTCCTCTAAGATTAGGAACAGGACAAGGTTGTCCACTCTCACCACTATTATTCAACATAGTTTTGGAAGTTTTACCCATGGCAAACAGAGAAGAAAAAGAAATAAAAGGAATCCAAATCAGAAAAGAAGAAGTAAAACTGTCACTGTTTTCAGATGCCATGATACTATACATAGAGAAAGATTCTACTAGAAATCTACTAGAGCTAATCAATGAATTTGGTAAAGTAGCAGGATACAAACTTAATGCACAGAAATCTCTTGTATTCTTATACACTAACAATGAAAGATCAGAAAGAGAAATTAAAGAAACACTCCCATTTACCATTGCAACAAAAAGAATAAAATACCTAGGAATAAACCTACCTAGGGAGACAAAAGACCTGTATGCAGAACACTCTAAGACACTGATGAAAGAAATTAAAGATAATACAAACAGATGGAGAGATATACCACGTTCTTGGATTGGAAGAATCAACATTGTGAAAATGACTTTACTACCCAAAGCCATATACAGATTCAATGCAATCCCTATCAAACTACCAATGGCATGTTTCACAGAACTAGAACAAAAAATTTCACAATTTGTATGGAAACACAAAACACCCCGAAAACCCAAAGCAATCTTGAGAAAGAAAAACGGAGCAGGAGGAATCAGGCTCCCTGACTTCAGATTATACTACAAAGCTGCAATAATCAAGACAGTATGGTACTGGCACAAAAACAGAAATACAGATCAATGGAACAGGTTAGAAATCCCAGAGATAAACCCATGCACATATGGTCACCTTATCTTTGATAAAGGAGGCAAGAATATACAGTGGAGAAAAGACAGCCTCTTCAGTAAGTGGTGCTGGAAAACCTGGAGAGCTACATGCAAAGAATGAAATTAGTATACTGTCTAACACCATTACACAAAAATAAACTCAAAATGGATTAAAGACCTAAATGTAAGGCCAGACACTCTAAAACACTTAGAGGAAAACATAGGCAGAATACTCTGACATAAATCATAGCAAGATCCGTTTTGACCGACCTCCTAAAGAAATGGAAATGAAAACAAAAATAAACAAATGGGACCTAATGAAACTTAAAAGCTTTTGCACAGCAAAGGAAACCATAAACAAGACGAAAAGACAACCCTCGGAATGGGAGAAAATATTTGCAAATGAAGCAACTGACAAAGGATTAATCTCCAAAATATACAAGCAGCTCATGCAGCTCAATATCAAGACAACAAACAACCCAATCCAAAAATGGGCAGAAGACCTAAATATACATTTCTACAAAGAAGATATAGAGATTGCCAACAAACATATTAAAGGATGCTCAACATCAATAATCATTAGAGAAATGCAAATCAAAAGTACAATGAGGTATCAGCTCACACGAGTCAGAATGGCCATCATCAAAAAATCTACAAACAGAGCTTCACTGGTGGTGCAGTGGTTGAGAGTCCGCCTGCATATGCAGGGGACGCGGGTTCCTGCCCCGGTCCAGGAAGATCCCACATGCCGTGGAGCAGCTAGGCTCGTGAGCCATGGCCGCTGAGCCTGCACGTCTGGAGCCTGTGCTCCGCAACGGGAGAGGCCACAGCAGTGAGAGGCCTGCGTACTGCAAAAAATTAAAAAATTAAAAAAACTAAAATCTACAAACAATAAATGCTGGAGAGGGTATGGAGAAAAGGGAACCCTCTTGCACTGTTGGTGGGAATGTAAACATACAGCCTCTATGGAGAACAGTGTGGAGGTTCCTTAAAAAACTAAAAATAGAACTACCATACGACCCAGCAATCCCACTACTGGGCATATACCCCGAGAAAACTATAATTCAGAAAGACATGTACCACAATGTTCATTGCAGCTCTATTTACAAGAGCCAGGACATGGAAGCAACCTAAGTGACCATCAACAGATGAATGGATAAAGAAGATGTGGCACATATCTACAATGGAATATTACTCAGCCATAAAAAGACACGAAATTGAACTATCTGTAGTGAGGTGGATGGACCTAGAATCTGTCATACAGAGTGAAGTAAGTCAGAAAGAGAAAAACAAATACCATATGCTAACACATATATATGGAATCTAAAAAAAAAAAAAAAAAAAAAGAAGAGTTCTGATGAACCTAGGGGCAGGACAGGGATAAAGACACAGATGTAGAGAATAGACTTGAGGACACAGGGAGGGGGAAGGGTAAGCTGGGATGAAGAGAGAGAGTAGCATTACATATATACACTACCAAATATAAAATAGATAGCTAATGGGAAGCAGCTGCATAGCACAGGGAGATCAGCTCGGTGCTTTGTGAATACCTAGAGGGGTGGGATAGGGAGGGTGGGAGGGAGACGCAAGAGGGAGGAGATATGGGGATATATGTATACATATAGCTGATTCACTTTGTTATACAGCAGAAAGTAACACAACATTGTGAAACAATTACACTCCAATAAAGATGTTTAAAAAAATAATAATTTTCTCACTTATATATGATCTAACAATCCTTGATGTAAAGTTGCATTTTTTTCTGTACCCAGAAGACAAAATGTTTTCTAAAGACTGTTTTATTGTTTTGCTTTTGGAATTTGTTTCAGAAAACACAAAACAGGTGTGGATCATCTGTAATCATTTAAAGAAACTAACAAATGAATTTTTTAGTGTATATTTCAAAAAAACACATGCAAAGTTAGCTTAATTGCCTATGCAAATAAGACAAATATTGGTATTTATAAATACCACATTAAAAGTTGTTAAAATTAATATCATAACTTCAAAAAATGAACTTCAATGTCTGGAGTGCTAATAGGAGAACAAATAAAGCAAACTTGTTAATTCCAGATATATATAGCCAGAAAAACTCATTAAATAATGTTGCTATATACTGTTATTCAGGACAAATTTATATTTCTTTTGAAGTCAGACCTTACAAAGAAATTTTTATTGCATAAATTAGCAGGTGACAATTATGGAATTTACTTTGTTGTGTTGATTCTTTCCACTGTTAAACTTAACTGGAAATCAACAACAACAACAACAAATACTGCCAACCATTCAAGTTGCACCAATCAATAATAATTCTATAAATTGTTACTCTAAATGGACTAATTTTTGCATCTCTTACAATCTCATGAAAGGTTGTTTGTAAAGAAGATCTTGTTAGACTCCCTAAATAGCTCAAGAGAAATGTAAGGAGAAGATAATCCAAGAAAGAGTTATTTTTCTTTGTTAAAATAGAAACTTAGAAATATTTTATTCATGCTTCCTGATAAATGTGTTGGAATTGTTTCCATTATGATATAATTAATTTAATAAACCAACTGTAGCCAACTCAGTGAAATATAATTTAATTCATTACTTAATTTGGGAAACAGAAGAAATAGTTCAACAAATTTATATCACTTAAAATTCATTTACATGATTAATAGCAATTTAAAGATTGTAATAATTAACCAAGTTAATAATCAGTTAAATGAGTAAAACTAAACAAAATTCAAAACTTATAAAATGAACCATAAGAAAAATTATATATATATATATACACACATATATATATATATATATCTTCATAGACCTTTATTATGAGGGGAAACAAAGCCCTAAAATGGAGGTTAGAAACATATATTTTTGACTTTGTCCCCATAGCTCTTTAGAAAAGCTCATTTAGAAAAACAGGTATTGTAGTAAATGCATCTTTTTCTACTATAAATACATATGAAACACATGGCAAGTCATTTGGAAATATTTTATGCCATTATAAAAATGAAATATTTCACTGTTAATGGAGATCTCACAGAATTGCCACAAAATGACACTCAAACCCTGATAATTGAAAAAAAAATTTCTTATATTAAAGACCATCCTTTTATCAGAAATTCCCATTGCTAAGCACATAAATATTTAAATATTTTTATCCTATTTATAAGAAATACCCTATACATTATTAATATAGCAAGTGACGGTTCTTAGCCCAAACCCTAAGGATAATTGACCAAATACTTATTAAATCAGCATTTATGATCTAATTTATGTTGCTGGTGATAATTTGAAGGATTAATATGACTATAACTGACCTCTAGGCCTGGCATATTAGTAACTCACCTTTATTAAATACTTTCTATACACCAGATAGATACTTCATGATAACTTAGAGAAGTTAAGTAACTTGCACAACTAGTAAGTAGCAAAGTCGGGATTCAAATCCAGGCACACTGGCTTTTGAACCCACACTTGAACCTCTACGTTGTAGTATCTCCCATAGAGCCTCTGGTAGTTCTTTTATAAAATAAGGAAGCCAAGTCCACTAGGTTAAAATAATTTGCACAGGGCTTCCCTGGTGGCGCAGTGGTTGAGAGTCCGCCTGCCGATGCAGGGGACACGGGTTCGTGCCCCGGTCCGGGAGGATCCCACTGCCACGGAGCGGCTGGGCCCGTGAGCCATGGCCGCTGAGCCTGCGTGTCCGGAGCCTGTGCTCCGCAACGGGAGAGGCCACAACAGTGAGAGGCCAAAAAAATAATTTGCACAAAGCCACATAGTAAATCTTTGTTGATGCCAGAGCAAAGCCCAGGTAGTTTTCTCCAAGTCCCAAACTTTTTCCTCTATGACAAACTGTTCCTCACTTCCCCAGAATCCCCAATTTCTCTCAGTACCATAAATTTCCATTTCTCTTGTCCTACTCACCCCCTTCTCAGACCTGTGACTATTTCCAGGGGCCAACTTATCTGCTCTATCCATGGGCCAGCTTCCTACACCATTCTAGATCCACCAGAGCTTTGGTTTAGGCCATTTGGCCTAAGTGGAAAGACCCTGAACTAGGCCAACTAGATAAAACAGTCGCATTTTCAGGCTCACAAAGGGTTCTGACAAGAGACAAATAATGAGGAGAGTGGGAAATGTTGAAAACATGCAAAACAAGAGAAGAGTGGGGGAAATTAATGTGCACAACAGAGAATGCTTAGAAGAAGAGGAATTTTGTGTTCTGAATATTTGGAGGGTGATGTGCTGTCCATCTTCTAGCTGCCCCTACAGACCCATTCTCCACTTGTATTCACCCTGTGTCTGCAATGATGACCTCTATAGAATTTACCAACAGGCCCTCCTTCTTCTGGAAGTGGCAGTCACCAGCAGGACTTTGGACGGAAGGAGTGTGAGGTCAGGTGTTTATTCCATAGTTCCCTTCTTGTGTCTTGGCTATGAAATTCTTCCAAAGACCCCCTCCAATCAGGCTGCTCTCTCCTTCCGCTGTCCTCCCTGCACTCCAGGAACTACCTTCTCCCCTTTCCCCTTCAAACCTACCAGTGATGATGGTTCTTGTCATGTTGTGAGCCCCAGAGTACTGTACGCCCTCTCGGCAGTATCCACAAGTTCCCGACTGATACAGGAGCTCTGGAGGATAAGAGAGAATTCATCATAAAAATATCTCATTGGCAGTAATTCAAGAATACAGAGAGGCGTATTTCAACTGAGCATTATCAAGATGGATTTTCTGAACAGTATCAGTGCCGTATGTAGTCTGAGGCAACAGTCATCTTCATCATTTGAAGATAAAAGTCAGGCAATTAAGACATTTAATAAGGTGAAGACTTCTGAAAGGAGGTCCCAAACTCACAAGAAATCAAGTTAAAAGTAAATTTGTAGTTTGTATTTTGAGTATAGTGTACTAAGTGCCTTAGAGAGCATTACTCTTTAATAGCCACTCATTTAATAAGGCAGTTTTACTCTAATTTAGACCCAGTCATTGTATATTATTTTTTAAAAAGAAAGATCAAATATAAAAGAAAAATAACATATAACATTTAATATACTTATTAAATACTAGGAACTTTGCTAAATACTCTTTTTTTTTTTTTTTTTTTTTTTGCGGTACGCGGGCCTCTCACTGTTGTGGCCTCTCCCGTTGCGGAGCACAGGCTCCGGACGCGCAGGCTCAGCGGCCACGGCCCACAGGCCCAGCCGCTCCGTGGCACGCGGGATCCTCCCGGACCGGGGCACAAACCCGCGTCCCCTGCATCGGCAGGCGGACTCCCAACCACTGCGCCACCAGGGAAGCCCTAAATACTCTTTTTTAACATTAGTTTTGTTGAGGTTTAATTTATATAGAATACTATTCAACCTGTTTGGGTATAAAGTTCTGAATTTTGACAAATGCATATAGTCATGTAACCACCACTAAAATTCAGGTATAAGAGTATTTCTGTCACACCAAGGAATTCCTTCATGACCATTTGTAATCAACTCCTCCCCAAAACCCTAGCTCTAGACCCTGGATAGCAGTGATCATCTGATTTCTGTACCTGTCAGTTTATAATTTTCCAGAATTTCATATAAATAGAATTGCAACTTATATAACCTGTTGTGTCTGAATTATTTGCTTTAGCATAATGTCTTTGAGAGTCATCCATACTGTTGCGTGTATCAGTAGTTTGATCCTTTTATTGATGAGAAATATTCTATTATACCATAATTTCTCTATCTATTTACCTGCTGATTCACTTTAGGGTTACTTCCAGTTTTTGTGATTATGAATAAAGCACTTATTCAGATAAGGTCTTTGTGGTAACATATGTTTTCATTTCTCTTTGGTAAATACATAAAAATGGGACCATTGGGTCATATGGTAAGTGCATATTAAGAAATTACCAAACTGTTTTCCTTGTGCTAAGTGGTTATACATACTGGCTCACTTAATCCCCAGAATACTAAATCCTTATTATCTCATTTAAATCTTAGAAAAGAAGAATCTTGGTTTCCTTCCATTTAACTGATGAAAAAACTGAGCCTTAGAAAGATGAAATGACTTGTCTAGGGCTACATTTCCAGTAAATTGTAAGGTCAGGATTAGAACCCAGATATTCTAGCTTATGTTTCGAAAACATGACTACAGTGAGTAGCTCGTTATTAGACAAATATTATACTGTGCATCTATTATGCACCAGTTACTGGTCTAGGCCCTGAAAAGTTGAGTTAAAATTAAACTGACAAAACCTCTGTGCTCAGGGATATTGCACCAAATCTTCAAACCCAGTATAGAGTTAGATGCCAATTACCTAACTAAAAATATACAGCCTAGCAGGGCAGGGAAAAACATAGTTTCAAAATCTGGCAGTAGATGACTGTTTCTAGCCTGGGAATAGGCACACCACTTAGGAGTCAGACTCCCTGATTCTAAATCTAGGCTCTGCTACTTGCCTGGGGAGGCAAACTTAGGTCACATAACTACTCTAAGCCATAGTTTTTTCATTTATAAGATAGGGATAGTCATTTTTATGTAGATTAAATTAGTTAACAGGATACAGCATTTAGAACAGTACCTGGCACATAGTAAGAGCTCAATAAATATTAACTATCAACATTATCAGGGACATACTGTCAATTCCACTCCAAATCCCAAGTTGGCCTCTTGCCTGAAATTCTTTTAAGTTCAGTAAGATCTGTATCTGTGAATGTGTTTGTTTATTTCCTTCCTTATTCCAGCAGAGTTTAAGACAGCATCTCTCAATATTAGGGAGCTGAAGCGTACCTAAACATAATGAATGATGACATTTGGGTTTTGTTTCAACGTTGGAGTTTTAAGATTCAGCTTCACGGTGGTAGAATAATCATACAATAAACCTTACAATTTACTGGAAATGTAGCCCTGGACAAGTCATTTCATTTCTCTAAGTCTCAGTTTTTTCATCTGTAAAATGGAAGGAAATCAAAATTCTTCTTGTCTACGATTTAAATGAGATAATAAGGATTTAGTATTCTGGGGATTAAGTGAGCCAGTACTTATAACCACTTAGCACAAGAAAAATAATAATCAACGACACTTCATGCATGATAGTATAGCCAGTAAAAAGAAATATCCCATCTGTATTTGTCGGCCTTTATGCCTGTGTAAAATCACTGAATCCCCTCCATTCCTTTAGTTATTGTTTACAAAATAAGAAAGTAAGACTTGGGCAATTAGAACAAGTCAATAGCAAGCTTGGTGCTAAAGACAGAATCAGAATTAAATATTAATAAAGTATTTGTCTCCTTTTTACTTGTCAAACCAAATCAACCTTACATATACACACAGGTACATATACCTATATATGTATATATACACACACAAATATATATGCACATATACATATATATGTGCATGTGTATGTGTGTGAGGTTGGTTTGGTATGTAACAAATATATGTCTGTATAAATCATATATATATATATATAAATAAAATATTTGCTTTAAGAGAAAGAGCTCTGCATTTGAATTAATTTTACCTTCCAACTTTAGACTTTTGGACTCCTTATAACTCCCAATATATTACAAAAACAACTATATTAAATTTTCTTAGTTTTTCTCTGGTTATTAATATAGTATCAAGGACAGGAGGAAAAAAAGGAAATCTCTAAATTTACTCTAGAAAGGTAAAAATTAAAGAGCAAAATCCACAAGTTTTAAATTTTATATTCTCCGTTATAATTAACAATATCCATTATAGAAATTATTTCTGGTCAGTTTGAGACAGTTTTTGATAGTTTATCCAGAGTATTCATATAGTGTAAGATAAATCCATTTTGTCAAGGCATGCACACACAAAAACCCTACTATATTTAAAAGAAGAATTCAATAAGCCACCTGAATGCAACCATTACAAATGTGAATTATGCATGTGAAATAGGCTCAGATTCTTTTCAGTGAATTTCTCAGCATTTGGATTCACCTGATGTTTGAGCCTTTAGGGTCTTGAAGAAAATCCAGCTTGGAGTGAAATTTAGGAAGGCAGAACGAAGCAGGCAAAGCCAAGTGATGAGAGCTGTCACTAGATCTGCCGTGGGATAAAATTGGCAGGTTGTGCTTGGCTATGGTCACAGGTGCAACATAATTTTGATGGCTTTATCTACAATTCTCTTGAGCATTTTTTTCCACATCATAAAAATCTGGTTCAACTCAGCCTGACAGATGGCTATCTGATTTGTAGAAATGTGGGAGCCCCTGTATCTCAGGACTAAAAGAGACAGGGTCACCAGTCTTCCTGGAAACAAAGTCAGTAAGTTGTGACACAAGGAAATTGTTTCTTGGTTTCCTCTTTCTTCCCCCAGGCATGCACTATACAAACCATAATATATGCATCGCCCCCTGCAGTTAATCCCATTATCCTGATTAAGCTTAAATAAGGATGGAAGAACCAGATGAGTTGTAGTAACAAATTCTGGAATTACTTAATTGGGTTTTAAATCATTCTTTGTAACATATGCAGTGGGACATACTCTGTAGGTTCACTGTCATTGAGCTATAAGGGGAACTTGGCTCTGTTCTCCAGGATCAACTGAAAGAGTCGATATTCATGAAATGTTAGGTGAAAGTTACTTTTGAGATATGTGAAGTTTTTATTCAGAAATTGAAACTGGAAATATTCAATCATGAATGTCACAAAATGCTATCACTTTTTTCCTTTCCTATTGCTCCATTTTCTTGTAAATTGTGTTATCCCTTTATATGTTTGGAAATGTAAGACCTACAAAGGTTGATTAGAGAGATGTAATGGCATCGTAGGTAATGAATTATCTTTCAAGAAAGTTCATATTTAAAACCTGGCTGTAATTTTAAGACTGGAGATCTATACAAATTTGTGTGAGTACAAGTTTTTCACAGGTTTTTCTCTTATCACCTATATGGCCATATGTGATCCCACAGAAGAAAACCAACTCTGTGCTCAGCCTTTACTGAAGGGCTGGTAGCACTTTTGTAGTGATGTGCTCTCTGCTTGGAGTGTTCTTTTCCTGCAGCTCCCCAAGGATTTGTCCCTCTTTTGGTTCAGGCTTCTGCTCAAAGGTTACTTTATCAGACTTCCTTGTCACACCCACTTCCACTGCTTCACTTTCCACCCACGCTCTGTTTGAATACGAGGCACATTTTAAGTGAGAGAGTCGTATAGTTAGAAATAAGGGACTAGAGTTTCAGGGTTAGGGCAGAGCTGGAGACACACATGCATGTGCTTTCTTGGTATCCTAAAGGTATTCTGTAAAGCAAAATTGAATGTATTGGGATTCTGTTTTGTCATTGTTTTTTTTTTGTTTGTTTTTTTGGGGGTTTTGCGATACGCGGGCCTCTCACTGCTGTGGCCTCTCCCGTTGCGGAGCACAGGCTCCGGACGCGCAGGCTCAGTGGCCATGGTTCACGGGCCCAGCCCCTCCGCGGCACGGGGAATCTTCCCGGACCGGGGCACGAACCCGTGTCCCCTGCATCGGCAGGCGGACTCTCAACCACTGCGCCACCAGGGAAGCCCTTGTCATTGTTTTTAAACAAATACTTTAGCAACCTAGTCTTGTTTGATTCTCAGAGTATTCTATCATTTGATTAATTATCATTAAGTAAAACTTTCTTTCTGCTGAACTCTCTGTGCCTAAACTCAGTATTATTAATTGAATTTGCTGTGGAAAATTTCACTTAATAGAGTTTCCTGCAATATGTTACCATTTTTTTTTTCCCCAGCCACCTGTTCTATAAGTTCTGGAAGTTTTTCCTTTTCTTGGCTTATGACATAAGTCAAACTCGCATCTATTTAGGTGAATTTAAATGATGAAGTTTGATCAAAGACATATTTTTTTACATATTTAGTTAAATATAATGTGAGGAGGGGGCAGAACAGCATTATTTTTTTTCATAACGCTTTTACAAGCAATGGCTTATGAAATCAAGGAGCCCTCTAATCAGAACACACAAATATTTCATTTTAGAAAGAAGTACGTTCATCTCTGAGTAACCAAAGGGCAAAAAATCTACTCCAAAAAGGCAAGTGAAATAGTAAGCTAACAAAACAGCCACGGCAGTAAGGTGTGGGGAGGGGAGGGCAGCAGCAACAACAGAAAGAACTCCCCGCCATCAGTGAGAACACTTAGAATGCTTGCGGAACTGATCTTTGTTGAACTGCTAACCCTGACCTTCCTCTAACCAGGAGGCCTGCAGGTAGGATGCTAGGACCCACCTAGGCTTTAGTATCTAGGCATCTCTATAAACATATCTAGGCATCTATCAAGTCCATCTTTTTCTTGCCCTTTTTTCAAAGAAGAATTAGAGCTGTAAATGATTTTTTTTTTTTTTAATTAGAGGAAACAGGAAGAAAGAAAAAGTGAGGGTCAAAAAAATGAAACCAGAGATGAGGTTAGTACATGAAATACATGTAATAAGATCTGGTGAATTTGATCTAGATGGGCTACAATTTTGCCTCTAAAAGCTCTCGAGAAGCCACACAAAGTGGGAAACATAATAAATTATATGATTTAATGGTCCACAAGATTAAAACAAACTAGCTGCTCAGTACTTTTCCAGGTATGGAGAAAATGTTCCCCATAAATAGGACTTGTGTAATATCACAAATAATGTTCTCTCAAAAACAGACTTAATAAGAAATATAAGATATTTTAAAGGAATATTTATTTTAATATGCTGATGATGTGATGAATCATTACAATGAAATCTGCAAATAACCGAAATAAGGGTCTTCCCTGGACAATTTAGTACCATGAGCTGAATGTACCAGAATAGTATTTTTTTCACAGAGCTTTTGGTAATATTGAGCTGTACTACCTCAAAGTACAACCCTTGAGACGTTTCAGATATTCCAGGCTGCTTGTTATGTGCACACCTTTATTTTTTCACATTCAGTCACACTGAAAGCAAATATGACAACTTTTTTTTTTTTTTTTTTTTTTTGCGGTACGCGGGCCTCTCACTGTTGTGACCTCTCCCGTTGCGGAGCACAGGCTCTGGACACGCAGGCTCAGCGGCCATGGTTCACGGGCCCAGCCGCTCCACAGCATGTGGGATCCTCCCAGACCGGGGCACGAACCCGTGTCCCCTGCATCGGCAGGCGGACTCTCAACCACTGCACCACCAGGGAAGCCCGACAACTACTTTTTAATGGCAAGGGTACTAGTGAGGAAACATGCCTTATTAAACATGCTTTTTTGTAAAGTACTTTATTTGAACTTGTAAAACAAATGGGACTTGCTTAAAAGCAACATAATTATAAAGATAAACCATTAACTGACTTTAGTGAATAGTTAAAGCAAACCTGACACATAATTATAAGCATATCAGACAAGTATGAGTTTAGCTTTGAATAATAAGCCTGCTTCACAAAGAGTTTGTAAATATGGTCTAGCCATAGATGACTCCATCAACATGTCATTCCTGCTCTTGAAAAACTGTCTTCTACTTTCCTTTTCTCTTGAATCTGTGTATGTGTCCCCAGAGAATTGAGAACCCACTGTATTTACTCAATATACAGGTATGATCCTACTAGAGTCCTGCAGTTTGGGAGGTGAATACAGATAAGCCTGCTTTCCTTTTTCTATACTTCCATTCTCTTCTCTCCCCTTTGCTTTTGTAGTCTCTCTTTTCTGCAGCTGCACCTTCTGGACAGGGTGGCACATTTCTACCGAGACTACCTCTCTCTTCTGAGTTTCTCTTTCGCGCTTCTCTTTCCACATATTTGGTCTCTGTCATGCGGTCATTGCGTTTCCTTCTCCTCCTGTGGTCAACTGCCCTGCATTCATGCCTCACTCTTTGTGCCCAGGTGACCCAAGGGGCAAGTTTCAAGGTATTGCTCCCCTGAGTGACTGAACGGTCCCCCACAGACTCCAACTTCCACGTTCAGACTTTTTCATCCTTTGCATTGAAGGAAGTTCTCAACCATGAGAAACTCAGTGTTGGTGGAAAGAAGCCTCTGAATTCTTAGTGAGAGTCACCAAGGAGACAACTGCCCTCTCCCTGGGAATCCAAACAGCTCGACACGTGATACTTTGCTTCTCCATTGGTTTGAAGTGCTCATATCACAGCTACGAGAGGAAAAGCAAAGTGACTTTCTATCCCAAGGGCTGTGCAGACATCGGGAAAACTTTGATACTTAACGTCAATTCAATGTGTGTTACACCTGCAACTTTTTAGTTTCAAGAAGTGAATGCTCAAAAACACATGGATGGAAAAAAAAAAACGCTTTCTAGACAATTTTCTCAAGGCAGCATAGGCTTATCATCCACCAGCCTAGAGAATGAATTAACAACATTAATAGTATTTGCAGGAAGAAGCACACTCCTGGTCATCTGAGGATATTTTTCTCCCCAAATGGCCATGACAACAAATTTCATGACCTCAGAAACTTCTCTTTCTAGCAATACTGGTATAACGGTTTTTGTTTTAAGAATTAGGCTGTCTTTGAAGTAAATTATCTCCATTAAACAATATGAAAAAAGGTGAATTAATATGATATTCTTTCATATATATAGGAAAAATATTGTTCTACTTTTACGTTAGTATTAATCACATATATTGGCATCCACTGCACAGAACATTCTACTGCTATATGGTGTCAGAAAGGGAAAAAAGTTAGATCCCTCTATCCCATTATTTCAATTCTGAGCAAAGTTCCCATAAGGAATGTTACTCTTTGAGAGCCAGTCAGGCATGTTGAGATAGTTCCTTCACATTGTCAGATCACATGGGTACTAATTAGTTTACTGAAAGCAAAGTAATTCCATGAATGGAATTATTCTCCTGATCAGATAATTAATTGAAGCTCCCACAGGTAACTGGCACCTGGTGAGCAGCTGACATGCTTGGAAGAGCTAGATCCTATACTCAGGGTAAAGGCCATAAAACAAGCCGGAGAGATATGGTACCATTACCCCATCAAAAAGCTGAGACCAGCCCAAAAGTGCAATTTAACCCATTATTTTCTTTGATAAACAATATCCAAAATTGATAGATAAGCTAAAAAAAAAACACAGTAAAGGATGAACTTTACCAAAGAAACTATGATTAACAGTAACTAACACATATGGTGTTTTTTTCTTATAAATGCTTTACAAATATGCATTTAATCCTTACAAATTCTTATGAGGCTGATGCATCATTATTATCCCTAGTTTAAAGACGAGGTGAGCAAGATGGAGAGAAGTTAAGTAAATTGTCCAGTAAATCATCCAAAGATACACTGCTAGTGAATGGCAAAGGGATATGTGAACTTGGAAGCCTGGATCCAGAATCTGTGCTCTTACTTACTCTACTTTAATTCTTATTTAAAAAACAGAAAATCAAAAGTAAAACCTAATGGGCATAAACTGCACATGATCCTGAACAAACTGTGGTTCTAATGTATTTTGATGTTGACAGAGTTAGGGAGTATTAGTCATTAACAGTAGTAATAGTTCAGTTTACTGAGCAACTACTATGAGTTTAGCATTTTGCCTACATCACTTCTAACAGTAATTTTTCAAAGCAATTAGTTAATCCATATATATATAAGATATATATATATATGGATTATATATATCTAAAGTTCTTATATATATAAGAACTTCAGAGAAGTTGAGTCACTTGCTCAAGTTTTTATAGGCAGTGAGTGGCATCACTTGGATTTAAAACCAAGTCTCTCTGGGTCCAAAGACTGCACATATTCTATGCTTGGGTTCCTCTCACTTAAGACTGATAAAAACTTATTTGGTGTCTATAGTCCATATAAGTCTTAGCAAAGTGCCACCAATATATATTTGTCAAACACATTTGGAAATAAACATAATGGAACAAGAAGGAAGAGAATGAAAAACAGCATGAAGATTTTAGTTTAAATTGCATTAAGCTTTCGTCAGCATGGACCAATGAATGGATAACTAGAAATTGACCCACCACTCCAATTTTAGCTAATGCCATATTTCTTTAAGAATAACTTCCAGATGCTGGCTTGGGTGTCCATTTTGTTATTTCTGGCAAAGAAAATTCTTTTGCATTTTGCCAGCCTAAGAGAGCAGAATCTATTAATCAGTGCCAGCCATGATTTGTTCTTCCAGCATAAAAGCACAGGCCTTTTCTTTGGAATGCTTTTAGTTATAACCATCTTTTTCTCCATTTCTGCCTGCAAGGATGCACATTCATATTTCTACCATGAACTGTGTCAGGGTTTAGTGCTCATCTGTTAATTTAGTGAATTAGTTATCATGAATCGGTAAATGGCATACCCCTTAGGGAACATAATAGTCCTTTTAAGGCAATGGTTCTCAAACTTAGGTATGTAATAGAATTACCTGAAGTGTTAGTGAAGCACACAGAGGCTAAGCTTATTGAGGTAACATAGGATCTGGGTCTCTGCATTTTTACTAATCTACCAAGTGATTCTGATACCAAGAAAAGTTTGAGAACCACTGTCCTGTGGTTCATGTCAGCCTTGCCTTTTTTCTGGTTCTCAAAGCTGAGTCAGTGAAGCTTCCCAGATTCATGTCTCCTTCGCTACCCAGTTTCTGAACTGAAGCAGTACAGTTTAGCAGACATTGCCCTTGCAGATGCAAATGCCCTCTAAGCTAGCTTCTGAGTCACAGCTTCTCCCTGTCCATGTACCCAGTTCCCAAGCCTAAACTTAGGTTCTTCTGGATATGGGGACCTTCTTCACTATGCCAGCTCTGTGGCCAGAGTTACACGTTGCTCTGGCCAGTCCCACTGCCTGTGTCCTGAAATGTATCCACTGAAATCCACTTCCAAATAAATATCTCTAAAGCCATTTACCCAGCCTACTTGATTTTTTTCTCAAACTTTGGTTGGTATTTTAGGCAGCCTGAAAGATGGCCCCAATGATTCTATCCTCCCTGAATGTACACCATGGTGTAAATCCTTCATGTAGAGTGTTAGCTGAACTTATTGATTTACTTCTAATGAAAACGGCAGAAGTGATGGGATGTCACTTCTGAGATGAAGTTATGAAAAGACTGGGGCTCCCATCTTGGCAGTGTTTCTCTCCCACTCTCTCTGTTGGATTGCTCACCCTAGAAGCACACAGCTGCCATGTCATGAGGCGGCCTATGGAAAGGCCCACCTGGCAAGAGACCAACTGCCATAAAACAAGTTGTTGGAAGCAATATTATAGACCTTGTGTGAGCACAAAAACCCCAGTGCACGATTTAAGTCAGGAATCGGCACGATTTAAGCTCGATGAGGAGGGCTCACCTCTCATTCTCATTTTATGGAAGGACATGTCCAAAAGAACAAACCATAGTTAACATACAGCAACTACCCACAAAACAAACTGTTGGAAGAAATAAGATAAATCTTATGTGAGTGTAAAAATCTGTTATATGTATCTGCTGAAACTCCTTCTGGCTTGTTCTAAAATATATGTAGCCAACTTCCTGATTTTATACAAAGAGCTTCATTAGTTAAGGGTAAGGAACAGAGAATAAGAAGAGTGAAACACTGTCTTCTTAGGAGTTATTGAAGTTCGTTTGGCACTCATGTGTCTTGGAACAAGAGAGCAACGTTAAAACCGTGACCACACAGAAAGTGCTGTAGAATAAAAATAAAGTATAGCATATTGGGAATTATAATAATTGAGCTACAAATTTAACAGAGCAGGAAAAGAAGTTCCAACATTGTGATGATATTGCACAGAACCCAACTTGTGGTTATTTCTAAGAAAAATATCTTAACATTTTTCATATGTAATCAACTTTTTAATCAAGTAAATCTCTAAACCCCCAAAACCTTGCAATTTTTAGACTAATGTATTTTAAATGTAATTTTATTCTTTTTTTACTTGTTTATAGGCTTAATTTATTTCTCAACTATCCTTTTCTGTCTTTCAGATATTTAGCAACTAAGCAATCTTTTTTATAAGTCAAAATTGTATTTTTTTCTATGTGTAAAAGCTAAATATTATAAACATGCAATTTCCCATTTCCCGACTGAATCCCACGTGTCTTCTAGAAAACAGAACAAAATTAAGTTTACTTCTAGGTCTTCCCCACTTCTGAATATCAACATACTTCAAGTATTCATCTACTCCAATACTACAAGTATTGAGTAGTGTATCCAACTACTCAATTGTATTGAGTACAATATTGTATTGAAATACTCTATTTGTGAAATACACAATTGTATTGAAATACACTATTTCAAGTGTATCCAACATGCAAATGGTAATAAAATCTTTTGGAGTCACTGAACAACTTCACAAAAGCAAACAGTATGGTTTTGAAAGCTGTTTTAACTTACTGAATCCTCAAGAGCATGTGTGGACCCCCCAATCTCACCACTCTTAGACTCATATTCTTTTCTCACTCATAGATTGGCTTTGTCCTACAAATGAAATAATATTATAAATACTGTTCTGTAATTTTCTTTTTTCCTCTTTAAAAGGTTTATCTCCTATCTTCCCATGTCATTAAATATATTGTATTTTATTCTCTGGATGTCTTATTACTTATTAAACCTATTTCTTACTATTGAATATTTAGTTTGTAATTTTTCAATACAATTAACTCCAGTAAATAGTCTCATGGACAAATTTTTGTGCATATTCAAGATTATTTCTTTAAAATAAGTTTCTAGAAGTGGAATTGGTAAACCAAAGGCAGGAATATTTATGAGTCATTGACATGTATTGCCAAATATCTCCCAGGAAGCTTTTTAGCACTGTATCTTCTTGCTGGCACTGTAGAAGAATGCTCATTTCCTTATTCACTTACCAATGGTGCTTTGTTGTTGATGCTGTATGCTTGTGTGTTTCCTTTGATTTTTGGCTAATTTTATAGTAGAAAATATAATCTAACTGCCTTTTGTTAGTATTCCTTTGGTTATCTGTGATTCTGAACATTGAAAAATTATAAATATTTTTAGTGGTTTCATAATATTTCATCCTAGGGAGGTACCAAAAGTGCTCAGTCATTCCCCATTTTTTCCTTACAGATTCCTTCTAAATAATTCCATTAAAAATGCTGCAGGGTCTGTCATACAGAATGAAGTAAGTCAGAAAGAGAGACAAATACCGTATGCTAACACATATATATGGAATTTAAGAAAAAAAAAAACTGTCATGAAGAACCTAGGGGTAAGACAGGAATAAAGACTGTGCCCTACTATACCTACTAGAGAATGGACTTGAGGATATGGGGAGGGGGAAGGGGAAGGTGTGACAAAGCAAGAGAGAGGCATGGACATATATACACTACCAGACGTAAGGTAGATAGCTAGTGGGAAGCAGCCGCATAGCACAGGGAGATCAGCTCGGTGCTTTGTGACCACCTGGAGGGGTGGGATAGGGAGGGTGGGAGGGAGGGAGATGCAAGAGGGAAGAGATATGGGAACATATGTATATGTACAACTGATTCACTTTGTTATAAAGCAGAAACTAACACACCACTGTAAAGCAATTATACTCCAATAAAGATGTTAAAATAAATAAATAAATAAATGTATGAACAACAACAACAAAAAAAATGGTGCAAATAGGGCTTCCCTGGTGGCGCAGTGGTTGAAAGTCCTCCTGCCGATGCAGGGGACACGGGTTCGTGCCCCGGTCCGGGAAGATCCCACATGCCACAGAGCGGCTGGGCCCGTGAGCCATGGCAGCTGAGCCTGCGCGTCCGGAGCCTGTGCTCCGCAACGGGAGAGGCCACAACAGTGAGAGACCTGTGTACCGCAAAAAACAAAGAAAAAAAATGCTGCAAATAATATTTTTGTATATAATAGTAGTTTACACTTCTGTTTATCCTCACGGTAAATTCCCACAGAAATTAGTAGAAGAAATAGTATTGCTACTGTGCTTTGAAGAAAGCTTTACTAATTTATCAGAACGGGATAGTGTTTGCTGTGGGTTAAATTATGTTAAAAGATATGCTGAAGTCCTAGCCTGGGAACTATGAATGTGAGTTTATTTGGAATTAGAGTTAGATGCTATCAAGTTGAGATGAGGTCATACTGAATTAGGGTGGACTCTAATTCAATGTGATCTGTATCTTTATAAGAAGAGCAGAGACAGACACAGAAGAAAGATGACCATGTAAAGACTGCGGCATAGATTGGAGTCACAGTACCACAAACCAAGGAAGGCCTGGGGCTATCAGAAGCTGGAAGAGAAAAAGAAGGATTCTCTCTTCAAGGGAGCATGACCCTATCAACATCTTGATTTCAGACTTCTATTTTGTAAAACTGTGAGAGAATACATTTAAATTGTTTTAAGCCATTCAGTTTGTGGTACTTTGTTATAGCAGCCTGGGCAAATAATATAGCAATATTCTCAAAATATTTGCTAATTTAGAAGATTTGTATTTACCTGTTCTGATTTTCAAAAATATCTGCTAATTTAAATATCAGAATGACATTTAACTGTTTTGATTTTCTTTGAATTTAAAAATTTATGATGTATTCTGGACATTTATGTCTTCTTTTATATATTGTCTCTCAATATTTTTTATATTTCTTCTCTTGTTTATTGTAACTTTAGTGTTCTTTTTCATCAATATATTAAGATTATCACTTGTTATCTGTCACATTTACTATACATTTTTTCCTTTAGTTTTTGGTTTGCTATATAACTAAGTGCCTAAACGTATAAAATAAATAGAAATCATTTCATAATGTTTATGAAATATCTTTGCTTCATGAAAATAGACTGTCAAATTACAACTAACAACAACAAAAATATTTTTTGGTTTCCCTTATTTGATGATTCTGGCATGAGATTCTCTGGAAAATTATATCTAAATTCTATTAAAAGTCTAAAAAGAATGGTCTTTTAGGGGAAAGAGAGAATGAAAGGACTGCATATGTGGTTTTATTTTTGTGATGGGTAGGTTAGGGATAAAGAATATTTTTCCTCATCAGAGACCTTCACATTTACAGCAAAGAATATTTATTACTCTCAAATGAGTAATATGGAGTTAAACTTCCATTAAACACAGCAGAATAGGAAGCTGTGTGATTATTAACAAGGTTAAGAAAAATTAACATTTTTATTTCTTAGAAGAATTAACATTTTTATTTCTTAGAAGAAGGAGGAAAGAATGGAAGGGACAGAGGGAGTAAAAGAGAATGAGCAAAAAAAGCTCCGGAAAACTTTGAAGAAACGAGTAATAGGAATATTTTTAGATAACAAAATAAGTGTCTTGCGATAAAGAGATGAAACTGAAGGTAAGTTGTACAAGATCTGCAGGAGTTACGATTCTGTCAGAATCCCCTCTCTACGATTAAAGCAAGAGGCCATGATGATAATCACTGTGGGAACCTCTAAGATAAGGATTTATCTCCAAGAATGGCAATAAAAAGCTGACAAGTACAATTTAATTATGATGAAGTAGGTCTTGAATGACTGTAAATCTATCACTGGGGTCTGTATAAAAATTAAGATTCAGGAGTATATGTTTTAATTTATAGGATTCTTCTTTAGACTGCTTATAAATCAAAAGAATAGCAGAAATTTCAAGGGCAAAACACATGCTCTGATCATTTTCTGAAGACTTCTTGGGTGGGTTAGGTTTTTTCCTTTGATTCTATAAAGTCAGCCAGCCAGAATTCTCATGCTTACATTTTTCTTGTTTGCCTTACTATGTCCATATTCACAAGGCCTAATGAATAGATACCATACAACGATATGGTGTAGAATCTTAAGATTTACATGCAATATCTGTGAACAAGGAATCAAGTAGAATCTTGCAAACCTACTTAATACATAGAACCTAACGTGAAATAATATGTGAACATAAGAGCTTGTTTAGTTATAGATAATGGCATAGATATTTATTCTGTGAAACATTCAGTTTTATCTACTTGACTTTCACAATTATAACAAGTAGTCTTAATTATGCCCCCCTTCTTTTAACCAATGCAAAAAATGATTTCCCTTCATATAAGAAAAATAGAAAAACAATGAATAATTTGTTCTCCCCCTTGTCAAAGGAAAATGTTAATCTATAAATATAATTATGGCTAATGATTTTTCTTATGTTACATTTGAGATAAATTGCTTGAGTATACATATTATGTTTCAATGTGGGTAAATAGTATAAAAATTGTTACCCAGTCTTTTGCCCAATTCTTATTCTTTGCTCACTCAAATCTTTTAAATAACTTTCCATGGTAATGAAATAACCATGTGACAACAAAGACTAGGTAATGTATTAGTGCAGAAGCTTAGAGAGAGCCTACATGAGAAAAGCAGGACTGGAAGACGAAAGGTATGCAGAAGACTCAGGTTGGGGTGTCTTCCTAGTTCACAATAAATTGAGGATTTATTCTTTCTCCCAAACCCACCTCACCACCCTGCTCTGATATAATGGGATCCTATAGTTCTGACCACGGTGATTAAGGCAATGGTTTTCAATCAGGGGACAATTTTGTCCACCAGGAGACATTCGGCTACTAGCACTTAGTGGGTAGAAGCAAGGGATGCAGCTAAACCTCCTATTATACACGGGACAGCCATCCACGACGCATAGTTAGCTGGCTCAGAATGCCAATATGCCTAGGTGACAAACCGGATCTAAGGACAAATCAAGCAAGGTCAGGCAAACCTCTTTCTTAAGAGCTTTGATTTTGTTTTTTAAAACTTAAAGGTGGGAGAATGAAGCTCAGTTTCCTTGCATGACAGAGCTTGGAATATGGAGTCTCGAAACTGCCTCATATGGAGGCAGTAGAGGGTGAAGCTGAGCCACCACACAAAAGAAGCAGAGCTGGAAGCAGAAATGTCAGAGCCAGTGCGGGTTTCAGTTCCATTTCTGGCTGCATAGCCCCTAGTTACAATCCAGCTTCTCTCACTTAGGTTAACCATTTTCTAAATTCTGTATTTAAAGTACCACACTCTTCTTTATAACCTGTCCCTGTGTACAGAGAGTCTAGGGCAAAATGTTGGCCCCAAAGTCACACCACCCAGGGTGGTGGACCTGCATGCCCCCTGTGTTTCCTCTCAATGGGGAAAGCCCTCCCACTGACTAACAAGGGTCCTCCAAGCCTTTCATTCCACTGCCTATGCTTATATGGCATAAGGCATCCTCAGAGGGGCAGGGACAGACCATTGTCAGGCTACAGCAATTGTTAAAGTAGCAAATGTGTATGAGTTATGCTTTGTGAAGCTGGCTCCAGACCCTTATAGTTATGAGTCACATTTTTTGTAACTCCTAAAAATGAACACTTTTGGTTCCAGCCCCTGCCACTTTGGGGATGCAAGGTGATATTGGAAGGGCTCAATCTGAACACAGAATCCCCTCATACTTCTTTCTCTCCCGAGTTGGTACTAGGGCCAGACCACAAGTCCCATCTCCCTCAGCTTTCCTGAGGTGTTTATCCATCTCTAGGTTCCTCATACAAACTGAATGGCCTCATCTTAAGGGCCCTGAATACCGTGATTCCAGGCTGTTTTGCTAAGACAAACAAAAGACCCTTTCACGCATTCGCTCTAGGGCAAGTTAGCCTGGTCTAGACGGCATAATTATTAAGGACCATAATGATCTGCTCGAAGGTGAAGGATCTGGACAGTTTCTTTCCTTTCCCTGAAAAAAGCAAACCAATTATTTTCTCATAGGACATCCCATTGATAAGATGCTGTCGCAATAAAAGTTCCTATCTCAATACAGTTTCACATTGTACACAGAAAGATAAATTATTAAACAACTGTCTCTACTGCTCTTTACTATAACTTGCTTTTATTAATTTTGTGATTCAGAGAGAATTTTTTCAATAGTGTGTTTAAAATACTGTAAAATCACACTGCTGCTCTTGGCAATTTATGCCTGAGGAAAAACAATACTCCAGGGAAGGTTGGCACACTGACCTGTACGCACCTGCTGCTAGCTATTCTCTTCCCTCCCTCCGTTTCTTCCCTTTCTCCTTTCCTTGCCTCCTCTCCTCCCTCCCTTCCATCCTTCCTTCTTTTCCAAATGATAATCCTAATGAATTGTTATACAAGTCCATATGCTCTCCTGAAATCACTTGTTTTAGAATTCTAACAAATTAAATGAAAATCCACTTAATATTTCCAGTTTAATTGGGCTTATGTGCAATTAGAATAAAAGCACCTATTAGCTGTCAATTAATAAGGAGTTATAATTTTTCTTGTATACTTTATAGCACTTTCCTACCCCAAAAAGAAAAAGCAGAAAATGAGAGGGGAAGATTTAATTTCACTTCCACCTAGTCAGTTCCCTATGTGGCTTTATTTCCCCATAACTACCTTCATTTTATTTTTTCTAATTACCATTAAAGATGTTACATTGACATTATAGTTAAAATGTCACATCTTTAATAAAATGCACTGCTCTTGAAAATTCTTTGGTATGGCCGAAACCTTCAAATTTAAGTCCCCTGGTAGCAAGAAACTCCTATATACCAAAAGCACCATTTATTTAAAAAAATATATATTTTTATATCTTACTCATTAATTTAAGAAACCCCATATTTTTATTCAGCTGATATAAAATGCTAGAAGGGTGGGATAGGGAGGGTGGGAGGGAGACGCAAGAGGGAAGAGATATGGGGATATATGTATATGTATAACTGATTCACTTTGTTATAAAGCAGAAACTAACACACCATTGTAAAGCAATTATACTCCAATAAAAATGTGAAAAAAAACAAACAAAAAAAGCATTGTTGAATTGTTTCTAAGGCAAGGCAAATCTTACAACACATAGAGTTATTTCTATCTTTGACAAATGGAAATTTTACAAGAAAAATTATTGCTTTTTATGTTCCCTTTCTCAATCCATTTCCACGGGGATTCACTACTTGTGGGAGTTAAAGGTCAAATATACTTGAAATATGCTTGAGAGCTAGAAGTGCTTAGTGGCCCTGAGCAACATGGTTCTAGACTTGATGATGTCAATAACAGTCACGCTGATAAAGTTTCATTTGTGTGTATACACATAAAAGTCTTTAGAGCCATCTTCACATATGCGCACAAATTTTTTTTCTAATGTATCATGTAGTACTCAACCTTAAATGTGTTTTACATCATCCTCTTCTTCCATCAAAATCCATTTTAAATTTCTTGATCTGGACTGTAAATCTCCTTTCTCTATGTCCACAGACTATCTCACATTCTAATGCACAAGCTTAACATTTAATAAAAGCCAAAAGTAGAATATAATAAATTGTGAAAGTTTAGAATGAGGTGAACAGGGTCAACCCCACTGCTAACTGGGAGATCATCCGTGTTTGTCTTCAACAATCCTCCCTTCTGCAGTATTCACCCTCTTCTCCTTGGAAGCCTCCTTTTCTCTGAATCTCTGTACCTCTGTGCTGCCTCCTAGATTCCTGGATCAGAGAACTCTCAGAAACATAGACCAGCATTCACCAAAGGAGACTAAAGAATCCTGAGATGTGCCTGCCCGTGTTCTCATTTTCCAGTAAAAAGAAGAAGGATAAAAAATAAAGAAGTTGAAACAAACTTGTTCCTTACAATTTATTTCAATGTATTTGTTCATTTACTTAAAAATTACTCAATTTACAAGGGAAGAATTGAAGCTTATACACATGATTTTATTTTGTGAGACAATATCCTGCATATATTTTAAAAATAACTCAAGAATTTTCTTTTACTTATTTTTATAGTATATTTTAAGTTAAATGACTCAAATTCAGAGATAGGAAGAGATGGTATATCTATTGGCCTTAGCAGCAGATATATGAATGATTCATATTTTAACGACAATGTATACAAGTCAAATTTTAATTATGATAAAGCCAAAAATAGGCAGTTCTTACCCTCTATTGTTATATAAACAGCAATCCACAATAAATTAAGCTGATAATGAAGAAGCTAATCTCACTGTAACTTACACGCATGCATGCACACACACACACACACACACACACACACACACAGGACTGTAAGAAATAAAGGACCTGAACCAACTGAAGATCAAGGTGATTCATGAAACAGTGTGCTTCCAGAGAACCATTAATTCCAATGGTCCATGAGTGTCTGTAATAGGAACTCTGTAATAGTTGGTAATCCTACCTTGAAGACCAGTAATTATCCTCCTGAGCTGAACATGTCTCTCTTAATTGCCCTTAAGAGTAAGTATGTTACCCTTAGTAGTACAAACAAATGAAATTCTATGGAACTTCTTTTTATTGGCCTATATGAATCAAATAAATGACTTAGAATTTTAGAGTTAAGGCTAACATTTTGAGAATCAAACATCTGAAGTCTTCACATTGATTCATTTTACTTCTGTTTTGGCTCGTTCTTTGAATCAAATTTACCTGTCCTGAATAATTTATTTAAGATCCTACCTGTTTTGTATAAAAAAAGATCCTTCTGAGAATACTTATTAATTGCTGGTTTGTCCTATTACCCTTCCCAGGTGACAAATACATAAGGGACAAGTAACACTTCTGAGGACATTATTTTCTTGGAAGGGACTTCAGCGCTATAATCAAAGCAACAAATTGAATGGTAGGATTTTAAGAATAAGGGTAGAATGGTAGAAAGATATTTTTGCTGAAGAAACTTTTTTCTATTAAAATTACCTTATATGGACTCCAAGTTACTCTATACTTATTTCTTTGCTTGGTCACATCATCAATATAATACATAATAGATATCTGCTATCTCTGTAAAAGGAACTTAACATAGATATACTTTTTGGAGTAGGATCTTCATATCTAAATTTATTTAGTGTTATTGTATTTCATAGATTTAAATTTACTGTTAATATCTTTCTTCTTGATTTAAAAGCAATTAAATTTGAAGTGGAAATACCTCCTTTTTATTCTAGGTGGAATATATGGACCAAAATTCTTGGGATTAAATCTCAGCCCTTCACATTTTGGCTTTTGAGCCAAAAAGATTCTTGACCTTAAACTCTCCAATGTTCTGTTTTAATAAAAAAAATCCATACAACTTTTAGAGTTTTTGTAAAAATTAAAATGAGACTCTGTATGTTAAATACATTTATAAACAATGAAGATCATAAGTCATCATATTTTATTATTATAATCAAGAGTTCAAAATTACATCTAGCATATCACTAATTTGTTTTCTTGCTGTTGTTTCTGGAACTATTTCTTAGTTAAGAAACAACTGATCTTCTTAAAAGGTTATTTTTTTTCTCTCTGTAACTTTTTTAATCATACTTTTTATTTTTAGATAATTATAGGATTACAAGGAGTTGTAATAAATAATACAGAGATGTCCTGTGTACCATTTACCTAGTTTCCTCCAATAGTACTATCTTGTAACACAATAGCACAAACTACAACAGGTATTGACTTTGATATAATACACGAGTCTTATTCAGATTCCCCAGTTTTACTTGTCTGTGTGTGTGCACATGCATGTGTGTATATTTAGTTGTATAGAATTTTATCATATCTGGAGCATCATGTATCCACCGCCACATTCAAGAACAGATTCAGAATACATTCAGAACAGTTCCATTGTCACAGGGATCCCTCCTATTGTCCTATCATAACCATGTCTACCTCCTGCCTGCCCCACTACCTTCTCTCC
Source organism: Delphinus delphis (assembly GCF_949987515.2). Classification (NCBI taxonomy): domain Eukaryota; kingdom Metazoa; phylum Chordata; class Mammalia; order Artiodactyla; family Delphinidae; genus Delphinus; species Delphinus delphis. The sequence continues at coordinate 39,747,843 of NC_082686.1, forward strand.
TCCTGGTCCTAATATCTGGGAATTGCTAATCTGTTCTAAATCTCTAAACTGGTGTCTTTTAAATAACTTTTATATAAAAGGAATCATACATTATGTAACGTTGGAGATTTGGCCTTTTGCACTAACATTATTCCCTGGACATTCATTCAATTTGTTGTGTCCATAACTATATTTCCTTTTCATGGCTGAGTAGTATTCCATTGTATGGATGTACCACTATTTGTTTAACCATTCACTGATTGAAGGGAACCTTATTTCCAATTTGGGGATATTACAAATAAAGTGGTTATGAACATTTCTGTAAAGTTTTTGGTGTGAACAGAAGTTTTTATTTTTCTGCGATAAATGCCTATGAGTGCATTGGCTGGGCTACATAGTAATTGCAGGTTTAGTTTTACAAGAAAAAAGAAAATTTTCCAGAGTAACTGTACCACTTTGTATCTACAGATGCCTAAGTGGAAACATATGACTGGCATCCCCACCAGCATTTGATATTGTCATTATTTCATATTTTATTTCAGCCATTACATGCACACACACACATACACACACCACACATACACAATTATTTATATATACATGAATATATAAATACATATATATATATATGTACATATGTTTATTTTAGCTATTCTGATAGGTAGTTAGTGATGTCAAGTTGTGATTTTAATTTGCATTTTCCTGATGCCTAGTGATAGTCAACATTTTTTTATGTGTTTATTTGCCATCTATAAATCCTGTTCAGTGAAATGTCTGTTCATTGATTTTGCCCGTGTTCTAATTGGATTGTTTGTGTTTTTACTGCTGAGTTTTGAGAGCCTTTGTAAATTTCACATTCTAGTCCTTTGTCTGGTATGTGGTTTGCAATTTTTTTTCTTCATAGTCTCATATTTTTTTATTCTCTTAACAGTGTCTTTTGCAAAACAAAATTGTTTTTATTTTTGATGAGGTCCAGTGTATCAGACTTTCCTTTTACAGTTCATGCTTGGATATCAAGTGTAATACCTCTCTACTTAGCTCAGGATACCAAAGATTTTCACCCAATTTTTCTGAAAGTTTTATAGTTTTCAATCTTATGTTTAAGTCTATGGTCCATTTTGATTTAATTTTTGGTATAAGGTATGAGTTTTAGTTTGAGGGTCGTTTCTTTGCCTATGGATGTTCAATTACTCCAGCATCATTTGTTGAAAAGGTTATCCTTCCTTTATTGAATTGTTTCACAGTTTTTCCAAAAATCAGTTTGGCATATTTTTGTGGGTCTATTTCTGGGTTCTCTATCATCTTCATAGATTTATGTGTCTATCCCTCCCTCAGTATCACATAGTCTTGATTTCTGTAGCTATATATTAAGTCTTAAGTCTTAAGTCAGATAGAGTAATTTCTCTCACTTTATTTTTCTTTTCCAAGATTGTTTTAGTTATTCTAGTCCCTGTGCCTTTCCATATATATTTTATTTTATTTTATTTTTTATTTTTATTTTTTTCCTTTTGCGGTACGTGGGCCTCTCACTGTTGTGGCCTCTCCCATTGTGGAGCAGAGGCTCCGGACGTGCAGGCTCAGCGGCCACGGCTCACGGGCCCAGCCACTCCACGGCATGTGGGATCCTCCTGGACCGGGGCACGAACCCACGTCCCCTGCATCGGCAGGCGGACTCTCAACCACTGCACCACCAGGGAAGTCCTCCATATATATTTTAGAATAAGCATGTCTGTGTCTACAAAAAGACTTGTTGTGATTTTTATAAGAATTGTGTCAAACTTGTAAATCAATTTGGAGATAACTGACATCTTATTATGCTGAATTTTCCAATCCATGAATATGGTATGCCTCTTCATTTATTTAGGACTTCTTGGGATTTCTTTCATTGCATTTTGTAATTTTCATGTACTTTTTTTGAATTTATACCTAATATTTTATTGTCTTTGGAGCAACTGTAAATGATACTGTGTCTTTAATTTTGGTTTTACACACACTCATTGTAGTATATAGAAATATGTGTTGCTCTTGTATCCTATAACTTGCTGAACTCACTTGTTACTTCTAGGAGTATTTTTATAGTTGCCTTGGGATTTCTATGTAGGCAATCATAGCATTTGCAAATAGAGACAATTTTACTTCTTCTGCCTTTAATTTGTGCCTTTTAATTTCATTTTCTTGCCTCTTTGCAGTGCTTAGAACTTCCAGTACCATGTTGAGTGAGGGATGAAAAGGGACATCCTTGCCTTGTTCACAATCTTAGGGGAAAACATCCAATTTTTCCATTAATTCATTTAAAAATATTTATAGGGCATGAATATGAGTTTTTGTGTTGTTATTTGCATTTCTGAACTAAGTGTCTAAAGGCAAAAGTGACCCTTAAACAGATGAGTTAAATGAAGCCATGGCAAAAATTGGAACAAAAACTTTCACACCCTGAGCTCTAACCAGGTGTTAAAGCAGGTATCAAGGAAAGAAGGTATCATTGTGAATTATAAAGATTCATTTTACAACTTTAATAGAATAAAAATGCATCTAAATGTATCAATAATATTCTGAGTTTAAATTTAAGATTAGCACCTAAATTATGATGCTCAGACATGTGGTAGTTAAATAGGAAATACTTATACATATGTAGATGTTTATAATTCTAGAATGACAAGTAGATTATACATAGTTTTTCACATGTATCCTCTTGTAAAACACTGAGAATAAAGGTATTTTTTCTGTATTTCTTAACTGAAATTCTATTACAAGATATTCAAATATAGTTCTGCCCAATAGAAAAGAGAAGATTTGTAAAAAGGAGTATTGAGCAGCTTTAGTAGATATACATCCTATCAAAATTTACTAACAAAAGTAATAAATATTCTCAGAAACATCATAGATAGAGACATGCTGGATATCTTTGACATGTACAACCACATAGCTCTAAAACTTGGAACTTGATGGAGATTGGTGAATTGATTTACTCCGGCTCATTTGCAAACATATGTAATTTTCAAATATATGAGTTATCCTTTTGAATTTAAAGAAATATATTTTTAGTATAGCTAAAATTTCCAGAAGTGTAAAATAAAAAATTATGCATATTAGAAATGAGACAGTCACGGTCTCCTGGTTTTCCATTTGAATTGGGCAAATATGGATTTGGTAGGTGGCATGTCTCCTGAAAATAGTGTTACATTTTATAAGAGTGATTAAGTCATCCAGTGCTCAAAGAGAGAGATAGCATTTTGAAATCAGCCAAGAACTCAAGGAGCCTAGAAAAAGTTGATGAGTGTTCTTAGAAGGATCTTATGAGCAGGTTAGTTTCAATTTTCTGATTACTGCAACAGGGAAAAAGAGACTGCTACTGCCATCTGTTGGTCAAATAAAACATCGTCCACTCAGCTCAGCCGATTACTTTGCTGCTAAGCACAATCTTCCCCCAAAATGCAAAGGATTCTTGCTAACACTGACTGCATTAGTTCTGAAAAACTTATTCTGCTAGAATACCAAAAAAAGGTTACTGTTCAAATAAACTTCTTTCTGTCCTGTGCATTGCACCTTCCTGGTTCTTTCTGTTTAAGAAAGGGGAAATGTTCGTGTTCCAACAAAAATCAAGAGATCTGCAAAAACAGTTTCGCTCAGAAGTAAAGTAAGAGTGATTCACTGTGTTCTCATGTGCGGGGGGTGGTGCAGGGTAGAGAGGGAGAACAGAAAGAGATGAGCGGTAGAAAAGAAGGGACAACAAAGAGAGAAGCTGTGATATAGCAGATATTCCTGGAATGGGGCACAAGTAGTTTGAAATACCTTTTTTATCTTTCTGATGACAGCATTATATTTAGGAAACGACCCTTAGCTAGGATGTAAGAATTCTTGTGCCTTGTTCTCCAAGGTGTGGACCCCAAACTGGGTGCATTAGCATCACTTGCTTGCTTATTAAAAATGCAGAGTCTCAGGTTCAATCCAAGAGTCAGAATCTAATTCAGAAATTGATTTTTCTTAATCAAATTTGCATTTCAAAAAGATTCTCAGATGATTCTTATGCAAATCAAAGTTTAAAAAGGGATATTCTATAAAGTTGGCTTCCATTAATGCATCAAAACAGATTATTTGACATGTTTGTCTACTACATTTATTGATTCTAAAATGCACATGTTTATATTTTAACATCTTTAAAAGTAAAATATGCATTATAATCTATAATGTCTAATATTTTAGCTAGCAGAAGGTTTTTTTCTTTTTTTTGGTACATAATGATGCACCTTGAAACTGATGGAGTCTTTGATTATGAGAAACATAGTAGGCATCATTTTGTTAAACAGAGAAAGAATCTAGAGGGATGAAGCATAAAGCAGGTAATAATAAAAACAGCTAAAATTTCCTGAGCACTTACTACACACTACATATTTTGATAAATATGCATTTTATACTAAATCATAAGAGACACTATAATTGGCCCTATTTTGTACATAGATGCTAAGACTTCAGTTAAATAAATTTCTATGTCACCATATGGACTATAAATGTAGATTCAGATACAAACTTAGGTCTATCTGATTCCAAATGCTCTTAACCATGAAGGCATCGCTTCTGATAGACTTTTTGTTAGTACAGGAAAGACTAGAAATGGGAAAGAATCTGACATTTCGGGGGGGGCTAGGAGGGAATGTTAAAGGACATGGCAATTTGAGGACCTAGAAATGTAAGAAAGGCATATATCAAAGGGAAGATGATATTCAAAACTGTTGTTATAGAAATAAGTTTCAAAACTCTGAGTATGAGGAACAGAAGAAGAGAACAGGCTGGAGTAGGGGCTGTGAGCCACACCCATTATATCTCTATCATCAATTGAGTACTTGCTATTTCCTGGGTACCATAACAAGACCTTTATATACAAGAACCACCATATCAGTATGCCCACTTTAAAGATGAAGAAAGAGATGCTTAGAGGACTTGAGATCTTAATGTTAATGTTGCACAAACAGTAAATGGTAGAGCTGAAAATTCCTAATTTGTATTCACATGATCAACTAGTAGGGGAGGCAGGTAAGCAGGTATGAATGAAGTTGTTTCACCTATAACAAAGGTGACCAGGAAGGTGTCTAGTTTGCATGAAACAGTCTGCTTTATAGTTCTCCCAGGTAAATTATAAATGGGACCCCCATGCACTCTAACAGTTGTCATGGGTTGGACAATAAACCATATGGTCAACCTGGGCAAGTCAAAACAGTGGGTTCCATTCAGGTTACTTAGTGCACCTCAGTCAAGTAAGTGGCTACCAGATACTAAAGTCAGAAAGGTAAACAGAGAAGTATTTTCATGACTTGGCCCAAACCATATGCAACTATGATCTCTAAGAATAACTGCATCCTACAACTAGATCCTCAAGGCAGGGATTCTCTCAGTTGACACCAGTTTAGAAATAAACATTATTTATTACACTATATAAATATTACTAATAATGATGCTGATAATATCTTCCCATTAAAGGTTGCACTCACTGCTGTATAAGCCTCCTCCTGATGACAAATGGCCCACAGATTAAGTCAAGTTATGTATAAATACTACAGCATGCCAACCGAGAATAAAAGTAGCACAACTTCAAAACAATTGTGGCAAAAAGCCATTTCCTATTGTCACTAAGTGTTTTAAAGTTTTTTATAATATAATAAAAACATGCCCACGTGATTTGTGGTTTCACAATATATATCTTCTTTCACAATTGGAAAATGTATTAAATATACAGTCCATCAACTTAATTGCTATGAAAGCCTGACTGAGTCCTGAGCAGAATGAATTCCCTCAGGTGCGCTTAGATCTGTTCGGCTTAGAGGCACTTTAATGCTAGGTGGATGCAGGGATCTCTCTGTTCCAATCCATTGATCTCCGAAAGTCTAGAAACACTTCCTGTATTTTCATGGACAGTATTTCTCCCGTCTTATTTGAATACATAGTGAAGGAATACAGTTACCAAGTGACTTTTTTAATTTATGCATCAGTGGGATGATATTTTTAAAACATAAAAGTAGAGAAATACTAGCACTTTAACGAGTGAGGAAAACTACAGGAAAAAAAAGGAAAGCAATTCAAAATTTTACAGCTGGAAAAAAGTTTATATTTCTAATATTTTGCTTGTGGAATTTTGATTTTGAAACTACAAATAAGGATCTTAGATTTTGTGGCTCTAAATCATTAGGGGTGAAGCATATTGCAAACCCAAACCTCTTTAGTCAATAGAGACAATTTACAATGCTTCATCTTTTCTTCTCAATAGTGCAAATTTTGCTTTACTTAGAGGAATATTCTGGCGCATAGCCTATATAACCACGATCTCAATCACTGTTTTTTTTCTTTTTTGCTTGAAAAGTGGGTAGAGAATATTAGACTAGTAGAAAAGTCAAGGAGGAAAAAAATGCATGATTTGTCTTGAATACTTGTATAATAAAGACTGGATTACTAACAATTCTCTGGAAATAAAAATAGAATTTGGGTAATAAAATTGTCTAACCTTTTTTTTTCCTTTGTGCTTACTCTTGTTTCAGTCGCTTATAGGCTGCCGCGTGCAGAGGCCTCACATCTGGCCCTCCAGACCAGAGTTCCCAGTGTGAAACGGCTGCGCTGACACCTCAGCTCAATCTGTGGGCAGAAGCACCCACGCACTGCTCAATTCAAGATGGCGGGGGGCCGTGTGCAGAGACGCTGCACCCAGCCCTGCAATCTGGAGCGTAAGCAGCGCAGCTGCACCTGCCCGATGAGAACTCCGCCCCTCTCCCCCCCACAGGAGATCCCTATAAAGCAGCCCCGCCCACGGCCTGTGGGGAGATGAAACTGCGTGTGCTCTAGAGTGGGAGCTCCCACCTCTCCATTCTCTGATCAGAGAACAAAGCTTTCCTTTGCTTCTGAAAAAAAAAAAAAAAAAAAAAACCTGGGTTACTAAAAAGAATTCCTACCCTTGAACTTCATAGTTGATTTCCTATACTTTCTACTTTCATCACATAACTTTCTTTCCCTTTCTGGATTGTGTGACTAGGATTATTTGCTGGGTTGATTCGTTCATATTCTTATTGTTACAGCCAGCTCTGTATTCCAGGTGTTATTAATATATATTTGTTCTTATTGTTGTAAAAACTGAAATTAAATTAGGAATGATGAGTTATTTTCACAAGGTCATATATAAACAATTAATTACAGCATAGGTCTCTCTGATTAAAAGCCCATAATAAGACCTACCAGTTATTTAAGGCTACCATGTGCCAGGCACTGTATAAATTATCTCAACAAAGCTTCAAATTAGTATCATTTTACACATGAAAAAATTAAGATGCAGAGAAATGAAGTGATATGCTGAAGGCTACAACATAGAGTTTGGATTTGAACTCTTATCTGTGTGGTGCAAAAACTGTACATTTTTTATTATACCAATTTTGTGATAATTGATTAATTAAGCTGTTACATGAAAATACCAACATTAGATGTGCTGTTTCAGGCATTAGATAAGCAAAGGTGTGAAGACTAGTTACCGCTGAAGAAAAAGTGTTACATCTTTAAGGTAGAAAAGATCTAAATATGAGGACTAGTTTAGGCAGATAATAACCATGGAGATCCTATACATGGCCCAACTACTTATAAATGTTGTTGGAAAAGGTAGTTTTGCTTTAGAGAAATCACTTATATGATTTGTATTTCTCCCTGATGAAAAGGAATTTTTTCACTTTCTTAGAGCAAAACAAACAAATATCAATTGATATCCTTATCTTTAATCTATTAGGAAATCATACTTATTTGATGCTTATATGACTCATTCCTCAATTTATTCCATTTTATCTTTAGTTTCCCTTTTGGAAAAAAAAATTCTTCACAGTAGTTTAAACAATAACAGAACTTTAAAATTTTGAAATTCATCTCTATATGAGACATTTGTTCCCTTATTGTTTTTCCCCTATTTACACATTTTTTTACTCAAAACAATAAGAAAGTCTAGTAATGTGTTTATGGAATAAAAGTAAAAGGGAAAGTTCAGGTAATTATCCTCTGTATACGAATTCCCTCCACATAGAAGTGACAGGCAGAGAAGAGAAGCTGGGTTTTCTATAATGAGTTAACACAGTTGGCTTCATATACCAATTAAAAGCACTGTATAATGGCTCAGGTTTCCTCTCTTTGCCTGTAGCTATAATGAGAAGAAAGAGAAAAGAAGTTAATTTTACTAGTAAATACTCATGCTTTGCCTAATTTTGAATTGGGCAAAATTCAATTGTTTGAGCACATGGTAGAAATCATGTTTATTTTAGTCCTGAGACCCTAAGATATTTTTCTAGCACATGGTAGGCAGAGACCTCTATTTATGCATTTAGGTCATGTTTTTATTTATGCCTTAGTATTTTTAAAAATGCCAGATCAAACTGTAAGCCAATCCATAATGCCTTCTGCATAACTGTGTGGGAGTTAAACCACAAATATTATCTATATTTATGTTGGGCCGCCCCACCCGTTGGCTGTCTTCATAGCCCTGGTTTACTAGGACTGACACTCTTGAGTAGCAGTGGCGCCACATCCATTTGGCACAGCTGTCTACATGGGACCTTCCGTCTGTTGTCTTTCTTTGGCACGAATCAATGAATAGAGTCATGCAAAAGTGTGTATCTAGTCACTGGGGATGCCTGGCACTGTGATAATGGAGACTGCTCATCTGGCACTCTGTCCTATGGTTTCTGAATTATCTCCTTGCCATTCAGGTTTTCGGCTGGTCTGATAAACATGTGTCAAACTCCCCATACTCGAGAGCAGTGTGCACAGGAGCAGGGGACATGGAGGAGTGTACTTTAGTGGAGAGACGTCACCTCAATCTTCTGGTTGGTAAATTCTCACTGAGCCGCTCAAATAGCCCTTTAGTTTGGGTTTTAAGGGGCATACTTTCTTGGAGTTATAGAGTTGTACTCTGTGGTTTTACATACACTACTCTTAAGACCCAGATATACTGATGACCCAGTTGTATCACAGTACAACAGTTTCATAGAAGTCTACAGATTTGTGACCTGGAAAAAGATTCAGATGTTTTCAGAGGAGTTACCAGTCAATCACAAATACTTATTATACAAGCTTGCAATGTGCCCACAGTCTTTAAAAGAAGGAGGCAGAGGGGGTGGGAGGGAGAGGGAGAGAAAGAAAAATTAATTGTGGTGACAAGAAAAAAATGAAACTGGCTAAAAGTATGAAAGAACTTTCAGATAATGTAAAGTTACTTTAGGCTTCATAGTCAGGCAAGGTCAAATGCAGCAGGCAGATTGGTACTGGGAATGGAAGGCCGACCAGGAGTCACACAGGTGGTGAAGTTAAAGGATCATTGACATCATCAACAAATGTTCAGTGGGTATCTGTAATATGCATAGTGCAGGAGATTGTACAAGAAGTGGGGAAACAAAGTGATATAAGACAATCTCTTTATTCAGGATCTTACGATCTAATCAGAAGCACACATTACTAGAAAAACAAATAGTAATTCATGCCAACAAATTATAATGCTAAGGTAGAGATTCTGACAGTAAATGCAACCTAAGGTCAGAAACATGGGATTAGGTGGCCAGGAAAGAATGAGTGAATGAGGTGAAATTTAAAAGCCTCTCTAAAAGGTAAGCTGGTCTCAGATATGTAGAAAATACACCCCAAACATTGTTTTGTATCCAACATGCATATTAATTAAACATAAACAAAGTTTGTAACAGGAATACTGGGAATAAGTGAGAATTAAGGTCAAAAAGCTATGAATCGTAGAGTCATAAATTTAGAAGGTACTAGAATACCACCCAGCTTAAATGTGGCATTCACAACCCTGGCTTTCACAACCAGGAAGCTTCTACAAAAACACTTTACGGCATAAGGGGTACTCTATTAGGTAAATTGCACCTGGATTGTGTAGGACTATTCATGCCAGGCTTAATAAAAGTTCATGAATTACTCTCTAAGAGACAAAGAATCACTGAAAATCACTAAAAATACTTGAGCAGGGAAGGTATGTATTAAAATATATATGCAGATGATAGGTATTAAAATCTATCAATCAAAATACCAGTTTTCTGATCAATTAGAAGATCTGAGCAAGAGAGATCAATGAGGAGACCTTTGAACTTGTCAAGCCATAAAGTGATATGAATAGGTGAAGGGTGGTGGCAGCAGAAATAGTGAAGTGATGGGTCAGTTGTTAGAATTAAGAAAGGTTGAAGAAAATGCTAGTTTGGTGGGAAACAAACATTGATTTCAGTTTTAGGCATGCTCATGTTGAATTAACAGTGGGACAGGACAGAAATTTAGCATGAAAAATATACAAGATTGACACCTTCCAGGATGCCTATAGATCGAGAGAGAAGACTCAGCTTGATCATTGAGCGTGGGGTGAGGCCTTCATCCTGCATCACAATGGAAGTTAAGATTGGAAGTATAAAAACAAGTCATAATTATCATGAAATTGAAAAAAATTCTAAATGTTTCTGTTTATAAAACTGACAAGTTGAGCTTTTAATTAATTTTTCTTCCCACATATTCAAAAATGTTTCAGGTCTGTTTTCTGTCCATCAATCTGTGTGGCAAAATGCAACCCCAAGATGGAACTGAATCCTTCTGCTGGTCTATTATTTATTGGTAAGCCTCAGATACTCCTAGCAATTCTGCTGCTTTGTTAAATGGAGAGCAGTAGCAGAAGCATTTACATAGACATGTTTCTTCCTTGCAAAATGAAGTGGCCTTAAATTCTACTTTCCCCTCCTACCTCCTGACTTCCAAACACCAGGCAAAAAAAACAAAAACAAATAAACCATAAACAGTAGGGTTTCCTTCTATATCTAATTTCTGTGTCCAAATGAATACCAAAAAACTTGATGTGATAGCTGACTAAAGATAAACATAAAGCAAATAAGTGGAGCAATCAATAAACAATATGGTTAAATCCATTCCACGAATACTTTTATTGCACCATATTGAATTAATACAAATGCCTTTGGTACAAAAGCAAAATTATTTATGAAACAATAGAAAATCTGTTCTTGAGTAGAAGAAAAAGCACTGCACATGATTTCAGTGAAAAAAAGAACCAGATGTTACACATACTTTAAAAAAACACAATCCCATATGCAGTTACCCATGAAATATTCAACACATACATAAGTTTAGGGTTTACTGCCTTGATTTCTTTCTTCCCTCTCACCTTCATGCTAATCTTCCACATGTCAGCATTTCTTTGAAATCAGGGTGTGTCACTCAAGTAGAGAATAGAGAGCCAATTGAGGATTGATTCCAGTTAAAATTTTTGTTGAGTGCCCAGGGATGTCCTCATCCATAAAAGGAAGAGGGTGCAGTCACTGCATGTCAAGAATGCAGGCGTGCAGGCATCATGGTACAATTTGCCTTCTGTAGAACCAGAGTGGATAGACCTCTGGAAATGACGTTAATAATTAAGAGATGCCTGTGCAAGAAAAGGGGTTATTTAAATCGTCCAGATTCCTCTACTGCAGAAGAAAGGTCGACATAAGATTATCAATTTAATTCCCACCACTAAAAGTGACCTATGTTGTCTCGGTTACAAAATCGAACCCTTGATTATGGTATTCCAATTGAAATTAAGTTTATATATGAAAGGTTTTTTTTTTATTTTTTTAAGATAACACAGAATTGCAAGCAGCCAACTACACCAACCGTATGTTTACCATCTCTTTGCTCTCTTTTCAACTGACACAAAAGCCCTAGGAATTTCCTACATTTGGGGTTTTTGTTAGCTCTTCTTTTTAAATTTGCTCTTAGACTTTTGACATTGATTTTATTTTTATTGTTTTTCCACTATTGGATCTGGTATATTATGAAGCCCATAGCCATCATTAGGAAATACACAGATACCATATCACCCATTCAAAAATGCAAACCCTTATGTTCTTATATGCTGGTTTCTCTCTTTATACGTTTAAAAATACTGGTACTATCTCATATGCCCACATTACTTCCACATTTCTTCCTGAAAGTAAGAGTCAATCATTTGGCAAAGAATCTCAGGACCCCAGATCCTAGAAGTTTCAAAGGGCACTGGAGGCTGACAGTGTGGGTTTTCCCTAGACCAATAGCTAAGCCCCTGTAGGCAAGATTAGATGTCTGGGCTGGAGGAGAAGGTGTTCTAAGCACTCTAATTATTTCACAAATATATCAATCACGAGCTTTCCCTAATATTTTGTAAAGCATACATTAGCAGCCAACATCCCTTCCTTCATTCAAAGCAGGTGAGTCACAGATCTAGATATTTGGGATTCATTAATTAACAAAGACAGAAAGACTCCCTGCCCTCCATAGAGCACTTATATCAAAGATAGTGTAAATTTAGAATTGGATATGAATATGGAAATACACATATAATGGTCATGTTTTATCATATATATATACATATACTTATATAAATGCTATTTCTCTAGATAGATATATCTATATAAGTAAATACATACATATAAAATGAAAACACACCCATTTATATATATGCATATATGCGGCTGTCTTAACAGAGCATGTATGGTTTATACGCATACTATTAGAAGGCAAACAGAGACTTGACTACATCTTGTTTGAGAACAAGAGTCATGGCCTTGTCAAATTAATCTGCCTTCTCTAATAAGGAAAAGCATGGCACAGGCAGAGCAAATACTCTCATGACACATGTAGGAGATTTTCCTGAAGTTTTGCCATAACGCTTTTAATCCATTTTAATCCAAAAAATAATTTGAGTTGGACCACAGAAATAGATCCCTCACAAGACAAGATAATGAAGAAAATTAAAAACAGATGGGGAAGAGTGCAAAAAATTCAAACCAGTACATCATCAGATACTATGAACAGAGGTAATGTATAAACTATTCCAATCATCAGGACTGAGCAGAGAGTCGCCTGTAGATAGTATTATACAATACCTGGTGATGTGCCATTTAGTCATCAGATATTCACCACTGGATGTATTACAAAAATGTTTTCCCTGTACAGTAAGAAGAGTTCACGTATTTGGAATTATTGGATTGGCCAAGAAATTCGTTCGGGTTTTTCCTGGAAGATGTTACGGGAAAACCCGAATGAACTTTTTGGCCAACCCAATAACTAAGCTAAGCAGAGGCTTTTTCTTTTAACATTGTCTCCCCTTAGAGAGAAAAAAAAAAAAAAAAAAAAACACTACAAGAAGGGCATTGAGGAAGGAAATAATTAAAAACTGTTTTGAGTGGGAAATTACCAATCATGATTGTTGATATTAAAAACTATAAGCTCCAATAAGCTTTCTTCTCTTTTCCTCTTTACCTCTCCTTCATCACTTTTAATATATCTTTCTTTCATTCCATACTCAGTCTTATACAGTTTCTCTTAAAAATAAGCCATGATCAGGAAATTCTTTAACTCTTTAAATCTATGCACATTTAAAGAGACAGTGGATGGTGTCAAGTGTAAAGTTGGGAAGAAGACATGTCTGCAAATGCCTGAATAAACGCCCAAGTGGAAACAGAGCCAAAGATTGGCATTTGAAATATCCCAGAGGGCAGAATGGTTGCTATGAGTAGGTTTGGCTATTAGCCTTTCTGCAGGGTACTTAAGTCATAGATGGTGATTTTCATTCAATACCTAGGTTTGAGGTATGAAGCTTTAGAAATGAGATATACCAGCAAGGTAGTCAAGCACGAGGATGGGTAATCTAGTTAGATGACACTTGGATGTCCACTTAGGCAGGAAGACGCTGGCCTTGAGGAAGTCAGTCCTTAAAAATGGAAGCCCAAGTTACCAAATGAGTTCGGAGGCAACTCCAGCACCCACGTAAGGAGCAGATCAAGACAAAGCAAAAGTCAGCACCCCAGGGGCACTAAGAAATTAGACAGGCAATGAGAGCATGAATTAAAATAGAAACCAAATCAGAAGCTGAGGGCAGAGACAAGTACAGTTACGACCTTTGGTAATAGACACTCTGGTGCCAAAAACATCTTCAGAGCAGAAACAACACAGAGAGTTTAAAAACTATGTGAGGTCCAAGTGTCAGCCCTATGAACCATGGTCTCAGGTCAGGTTTGCCACAAATGTAACCAGTGGCACAGGAGAGAGCCTGGGAGGATATCATGATATTAGTTAGTTTGGTACAAAGAGTTCAGAAAATAATACTACCATTGATCAGATTCCATCTATATGTTTGGCACAGTGTCAGATGCTATGCCTACATTTTTTCTAATCGTCACAAGCACTCTTTAAGGTAGGTATTATTAATCCCATCCATACTAATGAAGGATTTAAAGACAAGAAAGGGGCACACTTAAACTTTTAAGTCCAGATTGGTCTAGGAATTAAAGTAGAGTTGACTGCATGGATAGGGATTTCAAGGAGAGGAGGAAAGCGTGGGGAGACAATGAACAGATGGTCTTTTAGCTGATTTTCTGGGAGCATTATCTGTAGTTACCTGCCATATGTAGTAGTCATGAGGGTTTGAATATCTACTCAAAATTATAAGGTGAAACCCTATTATGTGCCAGATAATATCTAGGCATCTGGAATAGTCACGAGTTAGATAGTATACACTCTCCCCGAGTCCATATGCTAGTAGTGGATGCCCAAATGGATTTTCTAAACCAATCATGGAAATCCCATGTCCAATATCTAACCTAGACTGTGGGACATGAGAAGTCAGTTGAGGACATTTGAGGAAGATTTTCTTTCCATAAAAGTTACAATCCTTCCCTTTCATGTGCAAGCACAAAGAAAATAAGCTCAATGTGAAGTTGACACTGAGGATGACAGAATGACAGAGAAAACAGAGGTACCCAAAGACATTATTGAGTATCTGATCATACTATTCTCTGACCTGCTCTGTTTATGGACTTTGGTTATGTGAAATAATTTCCTGACTCAATGTGTAAGCCACCATAAACTGGGGTGTTCTGTAATTTGTAGCTAAAACTTCTCAACCTGATGCACAGACCAGGAACTGAATCAAAGTACCTGTCCTATCAGCTAATTTTAGCAAATAAATTAAGCCTCTGAAGGGACAGAACCAAAGAGTATTATATGGGTTGGGGTGGGGGAGGTAGAGAGACAAAATCCAAAATGTAACAAGTAGAGGAGTAATGTTGAGGGGATAGAAAGAAAATGACCAAATGAAATGACCAAATGACCAAAATGACCAAATGAAAAAGCAAAGCATGAGGTGTGAAAGGCCTTTTCTAAAAAACAAAACAAAAATATAAGGGAAAGAACCAGAATCAAGTACTGAAAAGACAAATCACCAAGTTGCCTTCCCAAAAGATTTTCTGGAATAAAATTTGCTTTTCCCAGAATTCCAGGAGCAGATTTAATACCCATCATTTCAATTTGTCCTTATTAATTTTAAAGATGCAGGTTGTAGAATCTCCTGCCAGAGTCAAATAGCATTGACCTTGATAATTTTCATTACAATGAACTCACTATCTTCTGTGAAGAGCCCTTTCAACCACTGTGATATTTCTACACTTGGCCCCAGTTTCACACTGGAGATATTAACTCAAAGGTAGAGCCAGTGTAGAAAAGGAGAAAATGAATTTGATGAAGAAGACTCTTAGATTTAAATCTCATTTTTTAAAAAATGGGCTTTTTAGTGAAACCAGCTATTATTAATATTGTTTTGTTCTGCTGATTGGCAGTTTTTACAATATTTAACTGAATTCTCAAGCTTAAGTGCAAGTAGTTTTCTTTAAACAGTAAAAAGAAATATTACAAGGAATATGTGCATTTAAAATATCAAAATATCCTTTAAAAGGATTAAACCTGAGAATGTTAGTAAACACTACCATCTACTATAGTAGCAATTAAGTATTACTTATATTTTGCAAGCTTTAAATACTGTTATTTTACAAAGAGCACAGTTTTACATAGAAACAATATAAAATTAAAACAATAGCTCATTGTTAAACTTCCATCTAAGGATACCACACATAATTGAGTTACATTAACTCTCACGAAATAGGACCCTGTGGTGACATCCTGATTACCATTCTCAATTAACACTGCTACATTTTTTAATGCCTATGTTTAATGTCAAAACATTAGAGGCTTACAAGATAAGAAATCTATTAGTGTTTCAAAAATATGTTCCAAACCAGAGAGACTAGAAACAGAATGAAACCATATGTCATTTGCACTAAGGTGATAATTCCAGCAATATGAATTAATCAAGTTTCTCAAGGGAAGGCTATAATTTAAAAAGTCGTAAAGAAATTCAGAACACTAGGCTGAATCAGCTTGTTTAAGATGCAAAACAACAAATCTGAAAAAAATTGAGAAGTATTACACATGGGAGAGAGAACATTTCCATATTTCTAACTGCCATGTGTGTCTATTCAAATCAAACGATGACCTTTCCATGTGTTCTTGTTTATTAATGATGACCCTCACAATACCAGGCAAAACGTTTGCCCTCAGTATATGGTTTTTAAATAAATGAACAGCTTAAAGAAAAAAAAAACAGGGGAAAAACCTTCAAAATTTAGGATTATAATGGAAAGAAGCCTGAAGAAATGTAATCTAGATCTGGGTTCTAGTCCTAACTTTGCAGTTATTTATTTTTAGAAACATGTGCAAATTATTTGACACACAATTATTACATCTCTAAATTTACTTAGTGGATTACTAGGTCTCTAAAACTTCCTCCCAACTCTTCATTCTGTCACTAAAACTGTGACTTAGCTTTAAAAAATCAAGCCAATAAAATATCCCAGAAGTTGAGACAAAGAAGTATGGAAAATGGCCAAAAATTAGTAACGGTAAATGATTTGAAAGATTGTGTTTGTTTTTAAGACTGGAACCATCTGAATAAAATTAGATGAAAATGATCCCTTAGGGTCTTAATACATTTAAATAGAAACAACCAATCTAAAATACAAAGAATACAACCTTGAAGAAAAGAAAAAGGTAAATTTCCAAATAGAAGATACTAATATTTAGAAGTTGTTAATTTATACATCCAGTCAAAAAAATGTATTAAATGTGCTCACCATGCCAGGTACCCTGCTAAGGACAGAGGGTATAAGGATAAAGGAGAGAATCTGTTCTCTAGGAAGTACTAGTCTGACAATGAGTTCACAATATATTCTAGAAATATAATTCTAAGGGTTGAAAAAAATGCCACAAAAAAAGAAGTTCAGACAATAATAGTGTAGTCCTCAGATTAAAATTTATGTATTTTTTAATCATACAAAATTAAAATATAATTATTATTTTCATCTTGGATTTGTTGGGAAAGTCAAATTAATTGAATTGAATATTAATTTTTAAAAATGACAAGTTAAATGAGAAAATAGGCTAAAACAGGACGTTCTCTTGCATTTGACTTAGCAAATGCATAAGCATTCTAAAACATCTTTAGAGAGACCTACAAGATGGTGAAGGAATAAGACATGGAGATCACCTTCCTCCCCACAAATACATCAGAAATACATCTATATGTGGGACAACTCCTACAGAACACCTACGGAGCGCTGGCAGAAGACCTCAGACTTCCGAAAAAACAAGAAACTCCCCACGTACCTGGGTAGGGCAA
This sequence comes from Delphinus delphis, assembly GCF_949987515.2. Lineage (NCBI taxonomy): Eukaryota > Metazoa > Chordata > Mammalia > Artiodactyla > Delphinidae > Delphinus > Delphinus delphis. Next base: position 39,765,367 of record NC_082686.1, read on the forward strand.
AAGAAAAAAGAAAAAGCAGAGACAAAAGAATTGGAACGGGACCTGCACCAGTGGGAGGGAGCTGTGAAGGAGGGAAGGTTTCCATACACTAGGAAGCCCCTTCGCGGGCGGAGACTGCGGGTGGCGGAGGGGGAAAGCTTCGGAGCCGCGGAGGAGAGCGCAGCAACAGGGGTGCAGAGGGCAAAGCAGAGAGATTCCCGCACAGAGGATCGCTGCCGACCAGCACTCACCAGCCCGAGAGGCTTGTCTGCTCACCCGCCGGACCGGGCGGGGTCTGGGAGCTGAGGCTCGGACTTCTGAGGTCAGATACCAGGGAGAGGCCTGGGCTTGGCTGCGTGAACACAGCCTGAAGGGGGCTAGTGCGCCACAGCTAGCCAGGAGGGAGTCTGGGAAAAAAGACTGGACCTGCCTAAGAGGCAAGAGACCATTGTTTCATGGTTCGTGAGGAGAGGGGATTCAGAGCACTGCCTAAACAAGCTCCACAGACAGGCGAGAGCCGTGGCTATCAGTGCGGACCCCAGAGACAGGCATGAAACGCTAAGGCTGCTACTGCAGCCACCAAGAAGCCTGTGTGCGAGCACAAGTCACTATCCACACCTCCCCTCCCAGGAGCCTGTGCAGCCAGCCACTGCCAGGGTCCCGTGATCCAGGGACAACTTCCCCAGGAGAACACACGGTGCACAAATCCAAAGCTGAACCCCAGGAGCTGTGGGAACAAAGAAGAGAAAGGGAAATTTCTCCTAGCAGCCTCAGGAAGAGTGGATTAAATCTCCATGATCAATTTGATGTACACTGAATACCTGGAGAGACAAAGAATCATACCAAAATATAGGCGGTGGACTTTGGGAGCAACTGTAGACTTGGGGTTTGCTTTCTGCATCTAATTTGTTTCTAGATTTATGTTTATCTTAGTTTAATATTTAGAGTTTATTATCATTGGGAGATTAGTTTACTGATTTGGTTGCTCTCTTCCTCCTTTTTGTTTTTATGTATAGATACATATGTGTTTTTTTTTCCTTTTTCTCTTTTTGTGAGTGTGTAGGTGTATGCTTCTTTGTGTGATTTGGTCTGTATAGCTTTCCTTTTACCATTTGTCCTAGGGTTCTGTCCGTCTGTTTTTTTGTGTTTTTTTTCTTAGTATAGTTTTTAGAGCTTGCTATCATTGGTGGATTTGTTTTTTTGGTTTGGTTGCTCTCTTCTTTCTTTCTTTTTTCTTTTCTTTTTTTTAATTACTCTTAATTTTTTTAATTTTAATAATTATTTTTTTATTTTAATAACTTTTAAATTTAATTTCTTTCTTTCTTTCTCTTTTTCTCCCTTTTCTTCTGAGCTGTGTGGCTGATATGGTCTTGGTGTGCCTTCCGGGTGTCAGGCCTGTGCCTCTAAGGTGGGAGACCCAAGTTCAGGACACTGATCCACAAGAGACATCCCAGCTCCATGTGATAATAGTGAAAGCTCTCCCAGATATGTCCATCTCAATGCTAAGAGTCAGCTGCACTCAATGTCCAGCAAGCTACAGTGCTGGACACCCTATGCCAAAAAACTAGCAAGACAAGAACACAGCCCCATCCATTAGCAGAGAGGCTGCCTAAAATCATAATAAGGCCACAGACACGCCAGAACACACCACTGGATGTGGTCCTGCCAACCAGAAGGACAATATACACCCACATCTCCAGAACACAGGCACTGGTCCCCTCCATCAGGAAGCCTACACTACCCACTGAACCAAGCTTAGCCACTGGGAGCCAACACCAAAAGCAAAGGGAACTACAAACCTGTAGCCTGTGAAAAGGAGACCCCAAACACAGTAAGTTAAGCAAAATGAGAAGATAGAGAAACACACAGCAGATGGAGGAGCAAGGTAAAAACCCACCAGACTAAACAAATGAAGAGGAAATAGACAGTCTACCTGAAAAAGAATTCAGAGTAATGATAGTAAAGATGATCCAAAATCTTGGAAATAGAATGGAGAAAATACAAGAAACATTTAACAAGGACCTAGAAGAACTAAAGAGCAAACAAACAATGATGAACAACACAATAAAAGAAATTTAAAATTATTTAAATGAATCAATAGCAGAATAACTGAGGCAGAAGAATGGATAAGTCACCTGAACATAAAATAGTGGAAATAACTACTGCAGAGCAGAACAAAGAAAAAATAATGAAAAGAATTGAGGACAGTCTTAGAGACTTCTGGGACAACATTAAACACATCAACATTCAAATTATACAGGTTCCAGAAGAAGAAGAGAAAAAAAAAGGGACTGAGAAAGTATTTGATGAGATTATAGTTGAAAACTTCCCTAATATGGGAAAGGAAATAGTCAATCAATTCCAGGGAGCGCAGAGAGTCCCATTCAGGATAAACCAAAGGAGAAACATGCCAAGACACATATTAATCAAACTATCAAAAATTAAATACAAAGAAAAAATATTAAAAGCAGCAAGGGGAAAACAACAAATAATATACAAGGGAATCCCTATAAGGTTAAAAGCTGATCTATCAGCAGAAACTCTCCAAGCCAGAAGGGAGTGGCAAGAAATATTTAAAGTGATGAAAGGGAAAAATCTACAACAAAGATTACTCTACCCAGCAAGAATCTCATGCAGATTTGACGGAGAAATCAAAACCTTCACAGACAAGCAAAAGCTAAGAGAATTCAGCACCACCAAATGAGCTTTACAACAAATGCTAAAGGAACTTCTCTAGGCAGGAAACACAAGAGAAGGAAAAGACCTACAAAAGCAAACCCAAAACATTTAAGAAAATGGTAATAGGAACATACATATCGATAATTACCTTAAATGTAAATGGATTAAATGCTCCAACCAAAAGACATGGACTGGCTGAATGGTTACAAAAACAAGACCCTTATATGCTGTCTACAAGACACCTACTTCAGACCTAGGGACACATACAGACTGAAAGTGAGGGGACGGAAAAAGATATCCCATGCAAATGGAAATCAAAAGAAAGCTGGAGTAGCAATTCTCACATCAGATAAAATAGAGTTTAAAATAAAGACTATTACAAGAGGCAAAGAAGTACACTACCTAATGATCAAGGGATCAATCCAAGAAGAAGATATAACAATTGTAAATATTTATGCACCCAAAATAGGAGCACCTCAATACATAAGGCAAATGCTAACAGCCATAAAAGGGGAAATCGACAGTAACACAGTCAGAGTAGGGGACTTTAACACCACACATTCACCAATGGACAAATCATCCAAAATGAAAATAAATAGGGAAACACAAGCTTTAAATGATACATTAAACAAGAGGGACTTAATAGATATTTATTATTATTATTATTTTTAATAATAATAATATATATATAATATATTATTAAGGACCTTTCAACCAAAAACAACAGAATACATTTTATTCTCAAGTGCTTATGGAACATTCTCCAGGATAGATCATATCTTGGGTTAAAACTCAAGCCTTGGTAAATTTAAGAAAATTGAAATTGTATCAAGTATCTTTTCTGACCACAACGCTATGAGACTAGATGTCAACTACAGGAAAAAATCTGTAAAAAATACAAACACATGGAGGCTAAGCAATACACTACTTAATAACCAAGAGATCACTGAAGAATTCAAAGAAGAAATCAAAAAATACCTAGAAAAAAATGACAATGAAAACACAACAACCCAAAACCTTGGGATGCACAAAAGCAATTCGAAGAGAGACATTTATGGCAATAAAATCCTACCTGAAGAAACAAGAAACACCTCAAATAAACAACCTAAACTTACACCTAAAGCAATTAGAGAAAATAGAACAAAAAAAAAACCCTCAAAGTTAGCAGAAGAAATCATAAAAAACAGATCAGAAATAAATGAAAAAGAAATGAAGGAAAAAATAGCAAGGATCAATAAAAGTAAAAGCTGGTTCTTTGAGAAGATAAACAAAATTGATAAATCATTAGTCAGACTCATCAAGAAAAAAAGGGAGAAGACTCAAATCAATAGAATTAGAAATGAAAAAGGAGAAGTAACAATTGACACTGCAGAAATACAAAGGATTATGAGAGATTACTACAAGCAACTATATGCCAATAAAATGGACAACCTGGAAGAACTAGACAAATGCTTAGAAAAGTACAACGTTCCAAGACTGAACCAGGAAGAAATAGAAAGTATAAACAGACCAATCACAAGCACTGAAATTGAGACTGTGATTAAAAATCTTCCAACAAACTAAAGCCCAGGACCAGATGGCTTCACAGGGGAATTCTATCAAACATTTAGAGAAGAGCTAAAACCTATCATTCTCAAAATCTTCCAGAATATAGCAGAGGGAGGAACACTCCCAAACTCATTCTATGAGGCCACCATCACCCTGATACCAAAACCAGACTAAGATGTCACAAAGAAAGAAATCTACAGGCCAATATCACTGATGAACTTAGATGCAAAAATCCTCAACAAAATACTAGCAAACAGAATCCAACAGCACATTAAAATGATCATACATCATGATCAAGTGGGGTTTATCCCAGCAATGCCAGGATCCTTCACATACTCAAATCAATCAATGTGATGAACACATATTAACAAATCAAAGGAGAAAAACCATATGATAATCTCAGTAGATGCAGAAAAAGCTTTAGAGAAAAGTCAACACCCATTTATGAGAAAAACCCTCCAGAAAGTAGGCATAGAGGGAACTTACCTCAACATGATAAAGGCCATATATAACAAACCCACAGCCAACATTGTTCTCAATGGTGAAAAACTGAAACCATTTCCACAAAGATCAGGACCGAGACAAGGTTGTCCACTCTCATCACTATTATTCAACATAGTTTTGGAGGTTTTAGCCACAGCAATCAGAGAAGAAAAAGAAATAAAAGGAATCCAAATCAGAAAAGAAGTAAAACTGTCACTGTTTTCAGATGCCATGATACTATACATAGAGAAAGATTCTACTAGAAAGCTACTAGAGTTAATCAATGAATTTGGTAAAGTAGCAGGATACAAAATTAATGCACAGAAATCTCTTGTATTCTTACACACTAACAATAAAAGATCAGAAAGAGAAATTAAAGAAACACTCCCATTTACCATTGCAACAAAAAGAATAAAATACCTAGGAATAAACATACATAAGGAGACAAAAGACCTGTATGCAGAAAACTATAAGACACTGATGAAAGAAATGAAAGATGATACAAATGGAGAAATATACCAAGTTCTTGGATTGGAAGAATCAACATTATGAAAATGACTATACTACCCAAAGCAATCTACAAATTCAATGCAATCCCTATCAAACTACCAATGGCATTTTTCACAGAACCAGAACAAAAAAATTCATAATTTGAATGGAAACACAAAAGACCCCAAATAGCCAAAGCAATCTTGAGAAAGAAATATGGAGCTGGAGAAATCAGGCTCCCTGACTTCAGACTATACTACAAAGCTACAGTAATCAAGACAATATGGTACTAGCACAAAAACAGAAATACAGATCAATGGAACAGGTTAGAAAGCCCAGAGATAAACCCACGCACATATGGTCACCTTATTTTTGATAAAGGAGGCAAGAATATACAATGGAGAAAAGACAGCATCCTCAGTAAGTGGTGCTGGGAAAACTGGACAGCTACATGCAAAAGAATGAAATTAGAACACTCCCTAATACCATACACAAAAATAAACTCAAAATAGATCAAAGGCCTAAATATAAGGCCAAACACTATAAAACTCTTAGAGGGAAATATAGGGAGAACACTCTATGACATAAATCATAGCAAGATCTTTTCAGACCCACCCCCTAGAGAAATGGAAATAAAAACAAAAATAAACAAATGGGACCTAATGAAACTTAAAAGATTTTGCACAGCAAAGGAAACCATAAACAAGACCAAAAGACAACCCTCAGAATGAGAGAAATTATTTGCAAACGAAGCAACTGACAAAGGATTAATCTCCAAAATTTACAAGCAGCTCATGCAGGTCAATATCAAAAAAAAAACAAACAACCCAATCCAAAAATGGTCAGAAGACCTAAATAGACATTTCTCCAAAGGAGATATACAGATTGCCAACAATCACATGAAAGAATGCTCAGCATCACTAATCATTAGAGAAATGCAAATCAAAACTACAGTGAGGTATCACCTCACACCAGTCAGAACGGCCATCATCAAAATATCTACAAACAATAAATGCTGGAGAGGGTGTGGAGAAAAGGGAACCCTCTTGCACTGTTGGTGGGAACGTAAATTGTTACAGCCACTATGGAGAACAGTATGGAGGTTCCTTAAAAAACTAAAAATAGCACTTACATACGACCCAGCAATCCCACTACTGGTTATATACCCAGAGAAAGTCAAAAAGAGTCATGTACCACAATGTTCATTGCAGCTCTATTTACAGTAACCAGGACATGGAAGCAACCTAAGTGTCCATTGACAGATAAATGGATAAAGAAGATGTGGCACATATCTACAATGGAATATTGCTCAACCATAAAAAGACATGAAAATTAGTTATTTGTAGTGAGGTGGATGGACCTAGAGACTGTCATACAGAGTGAAGTAAGTCAGAAAGAGAAAAACAAATAACATATACTAACACATATATATGGAATCTAAAAAAAAAAAAAGAAGGTTCTGAAGAACATAGGGGCAGGACAGGAATAAAGACGCAGATGTAGAGAATGGATTTGAGGACACGGGGAGGGGGAAGGGTAAGCTGGGATGAAGTGAGAACGTGGCATGGACATATATACACTACCAAATACAAAATAGATAGCTAGTGGGAAGTAGCCGCATAGCACCTGGAGATCAGCTCGGTGATTTGTGACCACCTAGAGGGGTGGGAGGGAAACACAAGAGGGAGGAGATATGGGGATATATGTATATGTACAGCTGATTCACTTTGTTATAAATCAGAAACTAACACACCATTGTAAAGCAACTATACTCCAATAAAGATGTTTAAAAAAATAAATCTATAAGTCATTGTCAGTGCTTGGGGTCTAAGAGAAATTTTTGCTCTCCATCAAAACTGTAGTCCCCTGGAATGTTCATAGGTACTATTTATTTATTTATTTATTTATTTATTTATTTCTGAGTTAAAAGCAGAGTCCCTAGTAAGTGATTTGGAAAAATCCTGAATTAAAACTAAATGTTTCTTTCCTGCGGGAACTTTCAACACTTTTTACAAATGTATAGGCACCATTATTCTCCAAGAAGATAATACAATATTCAGTATTGTCTATGCGCATTTCACCACAGAATGTCTTTTTTTTCCTGTGAGCCTAGAGATTCGTGGACTACTTTAAATAATATCAGATTAACCATTTGTATAACAGTTCTTTATGGAAATAGCAATCAGGAGATTGGGTTACAAAAGCCCTTCTCACTAGTACTGCCTATTTAGAAGGAGTTCCCTTGTTAAACCATTAACCTGCAGTCTTAGGGTACTCTGATAGAGGAAACTTCTGCCAAGGGAAAAACTTAGAAGAGAAATGGAGCTCAGAGAAGGGAAGTGTTTATGAAGGCCAGATATTTTATGAGAACTTTCAAGTGTCAGATGATTTTCCAAGTTCTGGGGATAAGGAAGCTTAAAAGAGCCAGAGAGAGATTGCTAAGCAAACAATCACAGTACCAGAGTGCAAAGTTAGGATAGTGGTGTTCTGGGAGCATGGAGAAAGAACACTCAAAGTCCTCTTAGGAGCTGTCAGAGAAGGATAAGGGAGAAAGGCATTTTTACCTGAATCTTGAAAATTGAGCTGCTGTTAATTAAGTTCATAGGTGGTGACACACATTCCAGGAGTGGTAATAAGCAGGACAAAAGCATGGAACTTTGAAACGATGCATTGGTTGCTTGGGAAAGCAAATGATTTGGTAGACTGCAGGTAGGGTAAGTCATGGAGCTGGAACAGTAACAGGGATCAGATTAGAAGAGCCTTGTGATATGAGCAAAATAATTTTTGAAAGATTTTAAGCAGGGGAGTGACATAAGAAGACAGGTCTTTGAGAAAAGGCTCCTGGGAACTCTGTGAAAATGAGAATGGGAGAGTGTGAGAATGTGGCAGCAATCACAGTTAGAGGCAACACAACAAGTTGTGAGAAAACCTGAGGATTTAGATTTATGCTAAACAGAAGAGAAGGTGGAGAGAGGACAAAGTTGGGAGCTGTTTAAAGATATTTAAAAGGTTACGACAGGACTTGGTGACATGTTGGCTGCAGATGCCTAGAATGAAGGAGGGATTAAAGATAACAGCTTTGTCATGGGAACTGGGACCCTAATAGAGTGTTTTTCTTCCAAAAAGATCTGATACCATTGCATAGTCCCAATACAAAAGTGAGAAAACTGCACAGTCTTCAGGATAAATAACATATTTGTGGTATTTTCATTCTTATGCCTGTTTGTTCAGATTATAAAAATAAAACAAGCTTACATTAAAATATTTTAAAAATATAATTGCTATAATATTTGAGAATATTTCCTTTCAGGCTTCTTTTCTAAGCATATGGAGAGGGGCAGTGAGTGAGGGTGCATATTTATGACTGTGTGTGGTGGACATCCAGTTTTTATACCATGTGCAGCCTGCATTTCTATTTAATACTCTATCATGAACATTTCCCTATTTGTCTTAGTCTGTTTGGGCTACTATAACAAAAATACCATAGAGTGGGTGGCTTAAATAACAAACATTTATTTCTCCCAGTTTTGGAGGCTGGGGAGTCTGAGATCAAGGTGTCTGCATAATCTGTCTAGTAAGAGCTTGCTTCCTGGTTCATAGACAGCCACCTTCTCCTGTCCTCACATGGTGGATGGGATGAGGGAACTCATGGGGGGGGTTCTTGTATAATGGCACTAATCCCATTGAAGAGGGCTCCACCCTCATAACCTAATCATCTCCTAAAGTCCCCCACCTCTTAATATCATCAATTTGGGGTTTAGGATTTTAGCCTATGAATTTGGGGAGACACAGCATTAAGTCCATAACACCATCATTAGAAATTATTCCTCAGCACCATTAATGTGTTTTTTAATGATATTAAAAAACTATATTAAATTCTGCTTTATAAGTGTCTTACAATTAATTTAATCTTTCCCTCTTTTTTGATATTTAAGTTGTTTCTTTATCTTTTTTTTCATTTAGAAGTTAGTGCCTTGATAAATACTTTTTCACCTAAGTGTTTTTAGATTCTTCTAATAATTTACTTGTCATAGATTCCAAAAGGTGGAATTATTTTGTCAGATGGTATAAACATTTCCAATATTTTATGGATATTGAAAATTGTATTTCAGAAAACTTGAAACATCATGTTACTTATTTAATTAACCATTAACCATATGACTTTTATTTAGTGTATTTAACCTATCCCCAAATTCTATTTTCCAGATATTATACAATTATTTTGATTCTACTGGTTTTAAGTTTTAAAAAGAGTAGCTAGATACTGTATAATTGCTAATCATAGTTCCTTAGAAAATGTATTTTCTTTTTCCTAATATAAACCACATAATTCCTTTATAAATTTACATTTTTCTAAATTAAAAATGGAAAAATTGATCAAAAACAAAGTTATTTGTCTCTTCTATGTTTAATATATGTTTCTGCTAAAATCAATATTGCCCATGGTAGAAAATTTGGAAAATATGCTAATATCTACAGGAAAAAAATTACTTACAACACTACCATCCAAAAAGAACCATCTCTAATGTGTGTTCCACAATGGTACCTTCGGGATTTTTTTGTTCTCAGATCTGACCCAAGTTTAACAAACGTTTGTTGAATAATGAATAACTTTTAGCTTAATTTTTAATATTTTACATAGATATTTACAATAACTAACATTTATTGATCAATGTACCAACCTTCATTCTAAATGCTACATACAACGCCTCATTTAATACAACAACCCTATTTCGTAGGAACCAGTATAGTGCTCAAATGGTAAATGTAGAGTCTGTGTTTTAAACAGATTAAGTTGCCTGTAAAATGTCACATAATAGCCAACAGTTTAAGCTGTGGCAGGGCTTGCTTCTAACCATTACACAAGCCTGCCCCCTTGACAGGCAGATAAACCACAGTCATTTTATTAGGGTTTATTATTTTAACACTGCTATTGTTTGTAAATCATTTCTTAAATCCCTGAATGTTTGATTCCCTGGATTTAGTAGCTTTTTAAAAAAAATTTCCATTTGTTGGGTAATTCCAATATTTTACTACTTTAATATTGTGATTTTTATCATTGCAATTAATATTTAGTCTGCTTTCTGAATACTACTTGAGCTTTGATTGTTATCAGTGGAAGTACTAGATCAAGGAAATGATTATTTTTAAGTACTTTACACTCAGAAAGGTTGTTGATGTGCTCATTACAACAATACATGCAGTCCTCAATCTTTTTAGTCACCATATCCTTTTAGATTCTTAAAACTTATTGAGGACCCCAGAGAGCTTTCATTTATGTGAGTCAGAGCTATCTATATTTACCATATTAAAAATTAAAACTAGAAAAAACTGTAAACAACAAAGCACACATTCCATTAGTTATCAGAGTGATGACTCATCACACACTAAGTAACCTGTAGAAAACTCTCCAGTACACTTGTGAGAGAATGAGCGTGAAAGGGCAAGTGATGTCATGGTGTTATTATGAAAATGCTTTGACCATGTGGTTTTTGTAAGTTCTTGGGGATTCCTAGGGGTCCGTGGCTCACTTTTTGATAACCACGGCACTATATCATACTTAGTATTTTAATTTACCATTTTAAAAATCTTTTCATTTTGATGGGCAAAGAACAATATATCATCCTGGTATTAACCTGCATTTACTTGGATCATTGTTATTTGCGCCTCACCTTTTATGATCTTCCCTCCTCATGTTGATTTCTTTCCTTGTTTTTCACTTTCACTTTCACTTTGAATCGGAATTGTCCAATTCAAAATCTCTTTACATTTTCCCTTGAAATGTAGACAATAACTCAAATTAGGTTTTCATTTTCTTTCTAGCACGCTGAAGCAAATTTATCTTACTTGTGGTTGACTGTTCTGGCAGACCTTAAGCTCATAAGTCCTCAGAATAAGTCCCCCTGACTTGAATAAGTCCCCCTGACTTCATACAGGCTGCAGCTGATCTGTGTGTGCCCTACAGATCCTTCCAGAAAAAAGAGACCTCTGTCTTGAAACATCAGTAACCTGTTTAACTTCTCCATGTTTGTTATACATAATCTCCCTTAAAATTTACCCAACAGTAAACTTCTCACTTTTTCCTCCTCATTCTGTTGTCACAGGTGCAAAGACAGGAGAAAAGTCATAGGAAAAGAAACAGAAAAGACACTCACAGCTTCACCCACTGCTATTGTGCCACCAAATTTGCTTCTTACTGCTTCACCCATATGAGTCTTCAAACACTTGTTGACAGAATACCTGATATTCTTTAATACCAACTCTTTTGCTATTTATTTTTATTCTTGACTTTAAAAATAATTAATTTCTAAATGATGCCTATACTAATATTTCTAACTATCATCTGTCTACATATTCTGCTTTAACATATAAAATTTGGATTCATTTTAATAGAATATTGCAGAAATAATATTGTTTCAGCTGAAATTGTATTGTCTTGTCTGAATATTAATCATATGTCCTTCTATTGAACATAACTTCCCATGTTTAAAAAAGCTAATTTAATTTTTCCACAATATGGTTGAGTTTATCTCAAAAAAAATCCCTTGCAGCATTTATGTTTACAGAAATTATGTCCTGTCAAAATATCTTATAATGGCAGCATTAAATATTGCCCTAAGGAAAAATACAGTTAAAAGTTGACTGAGAAATAATATCTTGGTGCTATGCCACATTAGAATAATTTTTTATTTCCTGGAGATAATAGTTTATGGCTATAATTTGAAAGAGAATCTATATTTGCCCACAAAGTAGAATATTTAAATGGGAAAGTTAAGGAATCATGATGCATTGCTAAATTATGAACTCGACTGCCACCTCCATGCATTTCTACTCATAAAAGCCCCCTTTCCACTTTGGACTAAATGAAGTGGTTAATAGTTTGGGCAGAGTACTTAGCTTCTGAAAATAGCCTGCAGATAAAGGATGACATTGGTGATAAATATAATATACAACTGACAATTTACATACAGTGCTTGTGCCTACAGTAGTACATGATAATTAGCAAGCACACCTGGCGACTCTATGTATCCTCCCCTCCATCTGTTGCTTCACTTTGAGTTTTAGGCAACTAGAATACTGAGTATTAGGAGTGTTTTTCAATGCTGTGAAATTTAGTTTTAATGCATATATATTATATAATTCAGTAAATAAGTAATATTATTGACTCAAGTACTCAAGAACTTTTCTATATCTGGCATTGGATAGGTTACATGTCAGATATTTGAAAGACATTTCCAGCCTTCATCTGTATATCTAGCATTCCTTTCGATCTTTAAGGATGGCAAAATCAACTCTGGGCATTGTGAAAGCAAGATCATACAAAAGATTACATAGAATAGCTGAAAATAGCCCATACCAGGGAAATGATCTCAATGGCTTAAGAAAAGAAATATTGTCTCTTTTCTGGGATATGAGACCAAACATTTAATCACATCAATGTGATAAACTCAGAAAGCAAAATTATGTTATAGAATAGTCATTAAAATATGGATGATAAGAATCAGACTTCCTGGCTTAAAATCCATATTCTGCTGCTTACTAACCATTTAAACTTGGTCAAGTTTCTTTACCTCTCTTTGTCTTAATTTTTCTCTTTGGCTCAATGTTTAGATTTGTAAAATGAACATAATAATTGTATATGTAGTGTTGTTATGAAGATTAAAGGAGCTAATATTCATAGACACTTATAACAGTAACTGCCATAGAGTAAATCATGTAAGTGGCTGTTAAATGAATAAAAAGAAATAAACACACTATGCTTCTCTTAACTTGCTCATTTTAGCCCTGAAACTGTGAAAGATGCCCAAAGATTTGCTTGTACTAATCAATCACGAAATTCTTATTGCTCTCATATTATTCTCTTAAAAATTATTTTAGTAAATGTTAATAATATCATGCCAGAATGGATTCAGTTGACTTCTATCTGCATTTTATCATGAATAAAATATAATGTTTTCACTTGAAAGATAGGATATCTATTTTCATACTGACCATTGCTCTTTGGCAGTGTTCCAAATGAGACATGTTAATTAGTATAATAACAAACTGTGCTTAATTAGTCAATGTACCCCTACATTTTTTTAAATCTCAGACAGTCTTGTATCGCATGTGAATATTTTTAATTGAACAAGAGACCATAACTAAAACCCTGGAGGTATAGATTAGATAATTAGTCACAGTTTGCTCTTTGCTGATCCCAATAGAAATTAGCTGAATCTAAACCACTAATGATCGACACTATAATATGAGAGTAAATAGTGGTCCTATTACTCTTTATTTGCTGATATAGTCCTTTTAAAAATGTTTAAAAATAAGTTTTTTTAATATCTTTGTCTGAATATCTTTAATTTTAGGATGGACGATTTTACCACATAGTTGTAGTTAGCGGTAAAATAGTAATGCAACATGGACAAAAAATTGCTCAACTCCCTCCTATTTTTGGTATAAGTTCTAAAATATAAGGCAAACAGTGAAGGAAACTATCTTTTGTTTCCTTTCCTGCTTTTAAAAGCTTAATATCATTAATATTCTTTAATATTCAAATAATCTTTCTAATATCATAAAGTTAGAAAATAATACCCTATTTAATCTACGTTATATCTGTATAATTTATAATAAATATAAATAAAACACAAAATTCTACAGTTGTAGACAAAGTCTAGCTGTTTTGTTGGCTCGTATAACTGTCATTTAAATACCTGCAGTCAAACCTTAGTAAATTTCTCAAAAAGTGGGAGATTTGAGCAAATTAAGCTTCTCAATAATTTATTAAGAATAGCTCCTGTCCCAGTTAGCTTTTGCTATGTTACAAAGCACCCATAAAAGACAGTGGTTTAAAACACCCACCATTTATCATTTTTCACGAGTCTACAGGTTGGCTGGGTGGTCCAGCTGATCTGGGTCAGACTTGACTGATCTTAATGACTGGGTACTGGCCGTCTGGACTAGCCTAGCATACATGTCTGGATGTTGATCAGGTGACATCTGGGGACAACAAGGATGACTGGACCATTCTCTCATCACATAGCAGTTTAGCCTAGGCTTGTTCACATGACAGTAAAGAGTGAGAAAGGGAAGAAGTACACAAGGTCTCCTGAAGCTTGGATTCAGAACCAGTACATCACTCTGCCAAATTCTGTTGGCCACAGCAAGTTACAAGGTCAGCCCAGATTCAAGGAATGGAGGAATAACTCCATCTCTTAAAGGGAGTAGCTGCAAAGAACTATGGTCATTTCTGCAATTCACCACAGACACTCGGGGTAATTTAGTAATAAATCATATTTTTTTCTTTAACTGAGCTGAGGCCCGATCTAAGTACAATGTTCACATCATGAGCCCTGTAATTAACAAACTGAAGTTTGTTTCCAATTTTTTTTTTTTTTTTTTTGCCTCTGAGGAGGTCTCTATATAATATTAACAAGGAGATGGGAAGCATGAAAAAAACAGCTAGTCCATTTGGCCTCAGAAAGCCCTGAATATTTTAGCCATGGTTCAACTAAACTATTTGATGGTTGATTCACAAGAAAACATTTCCAGGCTAAAGCTTCTTGATCTCATGTCAACAAGTCAAATTCCTACCCTTTCTTTACTTTAAATTAGCTGAATGGGAGTAGCCAATACAATGGTGAACAAAGTTGTATTCATTTAAAAATACTTATTCTATCAAACCCCAGTTGAATTGGCCTCCCTAACTTCAGCATAATAGTGTAATATAAAGTTAGTATTTCAGCTATGCACCTATGATATTGTTAACTGAAAACGTATCTGTAACAATCTGAAGTTTGTGTTTTTCTGTTCCAAGCACCACAGTCCTGCCTGGGGTTTGCAATGGAGGCCACCTGATTCCTGTTTCTTTGTGAAAAAGTCTTCCAACCTGGATCCTGCTAAAGGCGGCAGAAAGGATTAGTGAAGAAGAATTTACATGATATATGTAACGTTAGCACAGATTACACGCACACGTGCGTAAACATGTATCTGTCTTTGCTGCATAACTGACAGGATCTTTGACACCGTTTTTCACCCATGTTTTTCCCCCTCCCATACGTCCCATCTCAATTAATGGCATCACTTTCTGTTTTGTTACTTAAGCCAGAAATGGAAATCCTTCTTGACGTCTCCTCTCATTTATTCCCTGTCTATAATGAATAATCAAGTCATACAGATTCGAATTCCTTGATACCTCTGCCATCTGACTCCACCTCACCATTCTTCACAGTGACTGTGTAACTTCAAGCCTCACTGAGTCTTACTTAGGTTCCTGCAACTGTGTCCTGACACATCTCCTTAAAATCAGTCTCCTTTCCTCCCACACATTGCCTGCTCTGCTGCTGAAGTGAACTTCCTAAACATAATTCTATTTATGTCATTCACCTACCTAAAGTCATACAGTGACAATTCATGGCCTTAAGGATAAAAGCCAAACCCACATATGCATGGAAAAAGATTTTAAAGCACAACTCCTTCTGTATTTAACTAAGTTCTTACTACAAGGTCTAAAACAACGCAACAGGTACTATGTGCGGCCACATTCCAAAAAGGAGGTGGTGCACTTTCTAGATGGAGTGATTGAGAGAGTGGCAACATCTGATTTGCAACCCTCCACCTATCACCCACTTCTCGGCTGAAGTTGCAGGGAAATTTTAAAGTGGTTTAACAGACACCTCCCTCCACACTCAGACACACACACACATATGCACGTGCACTCCCAAGCACTGGGTGAGGGAAAGGTGGTTCTTTCCTCTTGACCTAAGCTGAGTGGCAGAGTCTTTAAGAGAAACACTTGGCCACTGAAATTTGCTAGGTACAGAAGCCGGTACCGGAACCATATCTGAAAAAGTCCAGAGAGCATGGACTGGATGGCACCATAAAGAGGCTACGATGGGAGCAAACTTAATTAAAGGCAGAAGAAAGGGATCTGTTCCTCCTTGACTTGTGGTCAAGAGGTGCTCTGTGTTCAGGCTGAAGCCCTTTTAAATGTTACATAGATGACTGCCTGGTGGATCAGGGACCCCAACAGAGGGATGGCCCTCTGCGTGTCCAGGGTCCTGAAGGAGCAATCATAAGTAGAATGGACTGTTCGAGGCCAGCATTTCCCACATTAAAGGTACTGTAATCAGAGGCCCCCAGCAAGGCATGTACCTGAGGAACCCAGGGATAATCAGGGAGTATCAGTATGAGCAAACATTCCCAGGCATCGTCACTAGATGACACCTGTGCCTGTCAGTACGCTCTTTTCTATTTCTTACACCTTCCCAATTCTAGTCATTAACCCTGCAGTGGGCCAGAGTAGCCCAGGGATGAATCAGGAAAACAAGGTGCTCCTTGCCCTAGATAAGCAAGGTGATCCTTATGAGACAGAGCAAGGTGATCCTTACTCTGGACAAACTCTCCTTACCTTTGGCAAAGAAACTGGAGTTGGTATTGTGAAAAGTGGGAATGGGAGATAGAGGCGGATTTGGGGATCAGGTAAAGATAACACAACAATTTTCCCTTATGCAAACTTTCTTTCCCAGGAACTGACTTTAAACTTTTCTACAGAATGTATTTATATACAATATCCAAAGACATACAAAAACTTGATGACATACCTTTGCAGCATTTAGTTTCTTCTTTATAGAACTAACCTCTTCTTAGCCACAGATACACTATGTATTTGAACAGATAATATAAAATGCCTTAATGTGTCTCTCAGAAAGGGAAAGAAAACGTCAAAACCTCAAAAGTTTCCTCAATGGTAAAAAATAAATGTTCATAAAACTTAATGAACTCTCTGGTTAAAGGAATTTAAGAAGCTGGGGAGGGGCTTCCCTGGTGGCGCAGTGGTTGAAAGTCCGCCTGCCGATGCAGGGCACACGGGTTCGTACCCCGGTCCAGGAGTATCCCACATGCCGCGGAAAGGCTGGGCCCGTGAGTCATGGCCGCTGAGCCTGCGCATCCGGAGCCTGTGCTCTGCAACGGGAGAGGCCACAACATTGAGAGGCCCACGTATTGCAAAAAAAAAAAAAAAGAACCTGGGGAAATATTCTCTGATAACCCGTTGGCAATATTTTAATTATAATGCCATCCCCCTCCCCAGGCAATGAGTCCAATCTATTATAATATGAGCAACAATCTATTTACTACAACACATTAAGAAATCCAAATATCTGGAACAGGTCATATCTCATTTGCTATTGCTGATTAAAACAAATAATGGAGTAAGATGGCTTTCCATCTCTTTCTTTTTTTTTTTTAATCACCATTGTGCTTGTGTCCAAGATTGTTTTGAAAATAGACTAATACTTTAGTACTTGAATAAACATAATTTTCTAAATTGTATTAATCATATGATACTTAGTTTGAGAAATGTTCTTTTGAGTATTTTTCTTAGTGGTGATTTAGAAACTCTTACTTATCAGTACTTTATGTATTTTGTTGAGTATTTCAAAGAGAACATTTCCACACAGGTCATTAGAGTGTGTCAAAATATCACTTCTTGAGTCATGGAAAAGTGAAATCCCCTCTATTCACTCTCTTAGATCATTTCGTAATCATTTGCATGAATTACCTCTAGCTCCTTTTTTTTCTCTGTGAATTACAGAAATGGTACTTAAAAGATGGCCTAGAGCATGCCACTGGATTCTCAGCTAAATGATAAACAATGGGTAGGTCTGAGCCCATCCTGGACTTGTCACTCCGTGCCCCATGTTAGAAGACAGACCACCTTTCTCCTTCTCACTCACACCACAGTTGTCAGCTCTTTTCTGTGAGTTTAAGGATTTCTCAGACTCCTGTTGGTATATCATTAGTTCCACTTTTCATACAAAACAAAATCTTGAAAAGACAGATTATCTATGCGTATAAGAAATGATTTTCCCTGAAGGGCATTTTCTTTCTCTTTATCCAGTGTATTTTTAAATGTCTCAAGTGATGAGGCTGGCTGTTCAACCAAGTTCAAGAGCACACTTCTATTCAGCACATTATCTATCATTGTGAATTCAAACCTGCTGTTCCTCTCTGCTGATAATCTATCATCTAACAAGAGCAAGGGTGGCTTTAAACCACAGGAGCAAAGAGCAGCCTTGGACTTGCCTTACAAGGAGATTTATACATTGAACTCTACACACAAAACCCAGATTCAATACAATATTTCCTTGCTCAAGTTTTCCACAATGCTCCATGCCTTCTACCCTTTTTGGAAACTTAGAGAGCTACTACAGAGAATTAACCAAATATTAAAAAAAGTAGAAGAATGAACGAATGAATCTAAAATGTATACCTAGTCTCTCAAAATTAATTTTCAGGATATTATTTTTTAATTTAATTTTTATTTTGTATTGGAGCATAGTTGATTTACCATGTTGTGTTTGTTTCAGGTGTACAGCAAAGTGATTCAGTTATACATATATATCCATTCTTTTTCAGATTCTTTTTCCATATATGTTACTACAGAATATTGAGTAGAGTTCCCTGTGCTATATAGTAGGTCCTTGTTGATTATCTATTATATATATAGTAGTGTGTATATGTTAATCCAAAACTCCCAATATTATTATTTTTAATGGGACATAAATCATTATTTTCTGCACATAAATAAAAAACAGAAGGGATGTCCTACTGAAGGACTCTCTCTCCTGAATGTCCTTATTTTTCCTTCATTATGCTATCTATGTTCCCAGGATAG
Organism: Delphinus delphis; assembly: GCF_949987515.2. NCBI lineage: Eukaryota > Metazoa > Chordata > Mammalia > Artiodactyla > Delphinidae > Delphinus > Delphinus delphis. The sequence goes on from NC_082686.1 coordinate 39,784,208, forward strand.
CAACATTAATTTGACATGGCTGACTTATGCTACCTACTGTTTCCTGTATAGCACTTTGAGTGCCTGAGGCTGGGTTTTCCTGCTTTGGGGATAGGGTGCAGAAAGACATTTCTAACTCTACTCTAGTATGAGAAGCAATTAAGCTACAAGTTGTTTAGCTGTAAGCAGTTAACCTCACAAACCTAATAAATTATTTGATTATATGGAATGTTTAGAACTTTGACCCCTTTTGGTAAACATGCATGAAATTGCAAAACTTGTATTATTTTCTTGGCTTTGGTCACTTAATTAATTTAACATTGCCCCTCTTATTCCATGCTTTGGGATGTACAAATAGCAAACAGGATAGATGCATATGCTCTTTCATTGCCAAATCATTTGGTTTATATTGTCTTTGCCACTGCTATTATCACTGGTTCAGCTGAAGATTGCACCACTTTATTTCTGCATTTAAGAGAAAGCAGCCTTTGTTATTTTGGTCCCCTCTACTCAATTAAAAACAAACAAACAGGCATAAAACCCTTCATGGACACTAATAAACCCAAAATAGTCTGTAATTAATTTCAAATTCACTGCTAGTTTCAAAAATTAGCTAACGCTGCAAATTGCACTGACCATGATCAGGCCCTTAATAACAAGGCCTATTGTGTGAAATGTGCAAGTCAGCAGAAACACAAATGAAAGCCTGCCGGCTTCAAACACATGAGAACAAACAGAGCAAGCTGAAATCTGAATTTTCCAAAAAACTTTAGACCACTATACCTCACACCAGATCAATTAATAAATCACTTCAACGTGTCCTTTCTTTTGTGAATACTCATTTTTGTGAGGTCAACCCAAAAGAAGTATGAGAGCAAAATTCCACCTTTTTTTCTAAAACCTCAAAAATAATATACTGGGAAGTCTTAGGTCATCTAAGGGGCTCATGACAGGTAAGTATATAACTGACCTTTATCTTTATTATGAGAATTAATTTGAAAATATGCAAAATTATAGAAGTTTGAACTGTTATTTAATCTATCACAAAGAAAGATAAAGTGTTGGATTATTATTTACAGCTGAACAATTCTCTAACCCTGTTTTCAATTTAAGCATTCCTGAGATTTTTTCACTTTTAAAGTGCTCTGACAACTAAATCACAAATTTATTTTCATTTTCACTCTCCTGTATATTATACTCACTGTTTACGTATTTAAGGTAATACAGACTTGTAGTAATCATTTCATATTATTTGTATTTGCTGTTCTTATTTGTTTGCTTTTAAAGCAGTGCAACTTTGAGCTATGATTTTTAGAAACAGTCCAAATGTTTCAAATAGCCTACTGAATCACAGTACATCCTCAAGCATCATACTCTACGGGTTTAAATTCCAGTCTCATTATTTGTCAACATGGGGAAATCACTAAATCTATTTAATACTTGAATTTGTCAGTCATATAATAGGGATAACTACGTATTACATAGGAACAAAACTTACAGGGGTAATCTATAGGACTGACTCAAAGAATATAAGAAAAATCTTTTTCTTCTTCCACGATTGCTCTGCTGATGACCAGTTTCCACTGAATTCACCCGCTCACCCTGTCTAGGCCTCCTCGGCAGCTCTGTAACTTACGGCCAATCTTTCTGTTCTTCAGTTCTCATCATTTGCTGCTTCCAGTCTTCTCACTATGAGAGTGCAACAATTTTCCCTCACTGAAACTCTCTCTTGAATGCCCTCTCAATGAAAAATTTATGCAACACTTCCTCCTATCCTTTGAAAAATCTCATTCCAAATTCTTAATGACTTTCCCAGCAAAATAAAAGCAGATGCTCCCCACAAAACTCCAGATACCATATATATGACACCACACACAGCTAATCTCTTATAAACTAAAGATTCATTTTTTTCTCTCCCTTAATTTTTTTTTTCTATAGCACATGTTCTGCTTATGAATGTTATACCTACAGTCAATTTTCCAAGCTAATGGAGGCAAGCTGTGGGAGAGATAATTAAGAAGAGTAGATAATCTACTCTGCTATTAGTGCAGGTGTCAGCGAAGAGTCTAGCTTGAGACATCATTGTGAGGGGTGTATGGTGGAGAGAAAGGAGGCTAGTAGTCCCAAGACAGTTATAGAGTGGCAGGGAAAAGACAATAAGGAAGGGTGGGTGATCTAAGCCTGGAAAGGGAAAAGCATTAGGACAGGTGATCACTCATTTATATGAAAGTTGTGGATAATCTGGAATTTAATATTATGTTTAAATGCCTACTTGGAATATGATGCTAATTGGTCTAAAGACCTATGTTTGGTTTACACCATGAGCAGTTAATTTCCCCTACCCCATTGTTTATATGTTAAGATGACAGACCCTACCATCAGCCCAGAAGTCAATATCACAAATGTGCCCTTGTGATCAATAAAGGAACTGGAATAACCCAACACCAGCACTGGAAAATCACTTAAATTACATATTATATTGATTATGGGTCATTGCCATTAATTTTGTACATATAAGTCGGAATGTATACCCTAAAATCATAACCAATTGGTCTTTAATTATTTTGTTTTTCAACATTGTTTTAATCAAGTGGTCTGTTTAAATATGCAAGAATATGTGAGCATCTCTTCACTAATTCAGGAACTATTAGCTAAAGGCCTATTGTATGGTTTCCTGACCTAATAATGCTTATGTAATGGTACGAGTCTGTGTGTTCCAGAAGGCAATGAACTTTTTCCATATTGTAAAGACAAAGTAAGCGTTTCAATACTCCACATATACAATAGAATCAAAATCATCAACCAGTGAAAACTAAAGAAATATTAAAATCTGCATGGGAAAGTAGCCAGAGTAGTTCAGAGTGCTTTCTTTAGTGTCTTAAAAAAACTGATAATAATGGAAATTCCTTGGTGATGTAAGAACTTCTGTCATTTTTTACCTTCAAAGGAAGCCAAGAGTAGCAGATGCAGACCTTTCAATTTGCAGCCATCTTCCCCCCAGCTTATGCTGTGGTGTCCTTTGGGCAGAAACACTCCAGGGTCTCAACTAGTGTGTTTTCCCATGACTGATACTATCCTGCCCTGATAGCTAGGAAGTGATAAAACAACAAGTAAGAAATCATTTTTCATAATTCTTCAGAGTCCAATCTGGCCTCACACCTGCTTCTCTTGCAGTCCTTCATGCTGTGGAAGCTGAGTTTTAGTGGATTCTACAACCTCACAGTAGAATCACTTCACATATTTTTCAGTAGATTAGCCTCTGGAGTATTTCTTTCTTACTCTCAAAGTCTAGTAAAACGAAGTATGGCCTATAAGCATCCTCTCTGAGGAGACATAAATATGAAACAAAATATTAAAACAACCTTGCTTTCCAATATTTCAAACAATATATTTTCATTGAATAAACATCCCAATTTTTTTCCCAAACAGTTGAAGGAATCTGGAATATTTACAGAGACATTAAGCGTATAAATTTCCAGCTGATTTGTAAACCAGGAATTATGAAAATTATGAAATTTCTTTGCTAAAAAAAAGCTGAATGTCCAAGAAAATTAAACTGCAACTTGCCATAAAATAATTTCCTCTTTCAAAGAAAAGGATCACTAATATATTAAAGTATTAAAAATTAATATAAGGAGTCCATTTTAATTGGCTTCACTTTTGAGGTTAATAGGTATTAACTTTCATTTTTATAAAATATTTCCATGTTAATGACTCCAAGATCTATTGTTTCAAGGATTTTCCTGAGGCACATGAAGCTAAAGCTGAAAGCAGCTAAGGGTGCTTGAATTCCTTTACAAGCCTATTATAAGCCAATATTCAATCAAAACGATTATTGCTAGCCATTAAAAAATCTACTAAGTATCAAGGGTAATAACTCTTGCATGTTATTACTGGGAATTCCTACAAAGCAAAAGGCTTTTGTATTGCTGTTTGCAAAGACTGCTTGATTTATTTGATGTCCTTGACAAAAAAAATCTGCTGTTCAACCAGAAAAGAAAAAAAAAAAAAAAAAGAGTAGTTTTGTCCCCATTATCTCTGAACAAGAAGTATCAGGAAGCTTCAGGCTAGAATTAACATGAGATAGGCTATTATAGTTGTAAGAGCATTTAGCAGCCAGCCCTACTGACTTCAGGGTGATAATATACACAGCCCCGTGTAATCTGTCTCTTCTGCTGCTCTTTCTTTGCTTCTCTCCTCCTCTCATTCTTTACTACTATACATGCCTTATTGTAAAGCATAATAAGCAGTAAACAGCAGCATTTTTCTACCAAAGTGACACCACTGGTTGGAGTTTTACCTTCAGCAAAGCCATATAAAGAGTCACTGCTTATATGTAACCATTTTTTTTTTAAAGCCAAATACAACATTCAAGTATAGGAATATTCTACGACTCATGCTCTAAAGAGTAGGCTATATCTGGTAACCTTTCCACTAGAAAAGTTGTTTTCAAATATTGTTAATTTTCACAGACAGAGAATGAAAATATAGTTAAATCGAAGTTCAAGAAAATAATTGTTTAGAATGCAGTATCATAGTTCATGAAATAAAATGCAGTAGTGTAAATAAGAGGTGAACAATGTTTCTTGATGCCTCAGTATATCCATAATTACTATTGTAAATAATATCATCTACCTGGAACTGAGTATGGTCCAAAGCACATTTAAATCAAGGCAGCCCCTTTCTTGAAACTTACAAGATAGAATGTATGAGAACTGATGTTTGCACATTTTTAGCTCCTGAATTTCTTCAGGTATTTCTAGTTTAATTTCCCTGTTTCCCTAAATTTATATTATCCTCCTTTGAAATTAAAAATGGAAAGCAAGGGGCTTCCCTGGTGGCGCAGTGGTTGAGGGTCTGCCTGCAGATGCGGGGGACACGGGTTCGTGCCCCGATCCTGGAGGATCCCACGTGCCGCGGAGCGGCTGGGCCTGTGAGCCATGGCCGCTGAGCCCGCGCGTCTGGAGCCTGTGCTCCACAACGAGAGAGGCCACAAGAGTGACAGGTCCGCTTACCACAAAAAAAAAAAAAAAAAAAAAAAAAAAAAGCTTAGGCATCACAAAAATCCAACAAATAACAAGCTAGCATAAAGTCAAATTATTTCTATGGAAATTTCTTTTAAGGCAGATGTTTTCAGCCTTGGCACCATTGACATTTAGAGATACATAATTCTTTGTCGTGGGAGACCAGTCCATGTACCATAGTATGTTTACCAGCATCTCTGGATTCTAGCCATTAGATTTCATTAGCACCCTCCACACTACACCGTGAGTTGTGACAACCAAGAGTGTCTCCTGAGGGGCAAAATCACCCTCAGTGAGAACTACTGCTCTAAGTGCAAGACCTAATCTAAATTTGATAATGTTTAATTGCATCATTAACATTGGAGAAAGGAACTATTGCTGAACTCTCAGTTGCAAAATTTGAAAATGATACACATACCAGCTGTGGCAAGACAAAGCTTGGCTTCATGTACATTTCCTGTACACATTCTGGGAAACTGAAATACCATTATGCATACACAAGAAGCTTAAGGTCCAAATACCATGAACATTTGTAAATACCGTTGTCTTAGTTTTCTCTGGCTGCCATAACAAAATACCATAGACTGGGTGGCTTAAACAACAGAGATGTATTTCCCATAGTTCTGGAGGTTGGAAGTCTGAGAGCAGGGTGCCAGCATGATCTGGTTCTTGTGAGAGATCTTCTCCTGGCTTGCAGATGGCTGCATTCTCACTGGCTGCTCACATGACCTCTTCTTTGTGTGTACAAGGTGAGAGAGAGAGAGAGAGAGCAAGCTCTCTGGTGTCTCTTCTTACAAGGGCACTAATCCCATCACAAGGACCCAATACTCAAGTCCTCACTAAACCTAGCTACCTTGCAAAGGCCTCACCTCCAAACACCATCATACTGGGGGGTATCTGTTTCTCTGTTCCTGGAAGATAAATGCTTGTCAGCTACTTTTTAGTATCTCATACAAACTGAGTGTTCAAATTAGATAAGCATTATTAACACTACTTGACACTTTTATTGGCATAGTTAAATTCGAATTATTCTTGGTCTTGATCTTGTCATCAGTTTGTGTTTTTTATATATATATATATATATATATATATATATAAAAGGGAAAAATAAAGAAGGTACAAATTTATTTACCTCAAAATTACATAAGATCACAAAAACTATATAAAATAATTTCTTACTATTTACTACAAAACTAATCTATAATGTTAAAAGTTTGAATGTGGTTACTACTGGACAAGGGGAAGGTTTTAGACTGAGGGGTCATGAGGGTAGTTCTGCAGGGTCCCCCTGAGTGAGAGGTGACTGAGAAAGATTCTGGGGTGTCATTTCAAGTTGTACACTTGGATTTGTACAATTTTCCTTTATAATTTATACTGTTACTTAAATGTTTAAAGACTTGTTTTGAACTACATAGAATCTGAGTCACACATTTATTGCTTTTCTGGATTCAAAGATAAGTAAGACGGCCTCAATCCTCAACTGGATCAAAGTCTAAAGAAAGATTCAGACCTATAAACAGATTGCACAATACAATGTGATAAATGATAAATGACATACATGAGCAGAGTTGTTTGAGATCAGGAGGTAATTAACTCTGCCTGGGGAAATCAGGAAAGATTTTGTGATAAGTAGTCTTTGAACTGGTCGGGATGCATGATAAGAGCCCATCTTGCTTACATATAAAGTAAGTTAATTTTGAAGAAAATGTATAAATAGAGGTTAGCTAATGGGATAAGGATTTCAGTGTTCAGATAGTTTCTATACTTTTGGTTGAGACAAAAAATGTGAATCAGATGCAACTAAGTAAGAAATCTCTTGCCTTATTACCCAGAACTTTATCTAAATAGTAAAATATTAAAATAGTAGACATGGATATTTGTTTATGCTCCATCTTTGGAGGATTTTGTCATTGAAATAAGCTTTTTTAAAAAAAAGTAACAATTACAAGCAAAGGGTGAGAAAACAATAGAAGAGATAAAATAATAAAATATCACATAAATGCTGATGGAGTACATTATGCAAATTTATACTACGCAAATGCTTAAGCTTGGTCTTAGGAATAAAGAGGTAGGCAACCATGAGCACATTTCTTCAAAAATGATTGCCAATCTTCAGTGACTGATCTTGAATACAAAGATTAACCTTTGAAGAAGAGCAATGGTTATTGTTCTCATAGATCCAAGCTTTAACCTTGAGGAAAATACAGGCTTCTAGAAGTAGATTAACAGCAGTAGCCACATTAACCAGAATTTGGGGTCCAATGGGTATTACTCTCAGTCCTGTGTACTAGTAGAAGGTCTGTTTTAGAGAGTGATGAGAGGAAAAAGGATCACTTTTCAGGAAATCAAAAGTTAGGCATAGGAATCTCTGTGTTTTTGTTAGAGCTGTATTCATGAGAATTACTTTTCTCTGTTAAGACAAATACCGTATGCTAACACATATATATGGAATTTAAGAAAAAAAAATGTCATGAAGAACCTAAGGGTAAGACAGGAATAAAGACACAGACCTACTAGAGAATGGACTTGAGGATATGGGGAGGGGGAAGGGTGAGCTGTGACAAAGCAAGAGAGAGGCATGGACATATATACACTACCAAACGTAAGGTAGATAGCTAGTGGGAAGCAGCCGCATAGCACAGGGAGATCAGCTCGGTGCTTTGTGACCACCTAGAGGGGTGGGATAGGGAGTGTGGGAGGGAGGGAGACACAAGCGAGAAGAGATATGGGAACATATGTATATGTATAGCTGATTCACTTTGTTATAAAGCAGAAACTAACACACCATTGTAAAGCAATTATACTCCAATAAAGATGTAAAAAAAAAAAAAGCTGCTATTGAAAGATATGCTGGAAGAATTACGCAACCAGGAGTAAAATTCAAATTCTTTAAACTCTATTTACTTTACCAGACATGATTTTAACTTGGGGATTTCTCATTCCTCCTACTTCAGCAAAATTCTTTCAAGATGGAACACTAGGACTAGTCAACTCTCAGGGGTGATCCTGAAAGCTTAAACTCTGAAATTCTGGTGTTCTTCTCACAACCACCTATTATTTCATATTTCTCACTGTTTGTCTACACTGCATTTCTGCTTTGACACCAACTAGCAATTCTATAATTAACCACACCCTGCTTAGCAGCTCTGTGCTGATTTCACCCTAGTGGTACTTTCACCGCTTTCCTGAATTCTCTCCCTTTCTCATCTTTCTGCTGCACCCTCAGTAACCAGTCACTATCTATGGATCAATACAAGAACCACCTTCAATTCTCTTCTATTATCAATGCCTTACACACTGGTAATGATGAATCACACGGAAATGTTTATTGGAGTTCACAGAAGTTATAGTTTCTAATTTAAACTGCACCAATAAAGTGCTTACTATTGTAATTCTCTTATTTTCCAGTTCCTTGAGACATTTGTTGTAAATGTTTACTACACTCTTCAAATCCTCAAACATATCCTACGCTGTTAAAAAAAAGATGAGTATCAGTCAATAACTCCATAACTCCACTACCGTACTCAGTTATCTATATATAATGCTACACTTTCTTTTTTCCTTTCCTTCTGTGAGTTCAGATTTGTCCTATTCTCAGAGAGTAAACCTTTGACCCATGAACTAGAAATTTTATTCTTTCCGTCTCTGGGCTCTCATTCCTCTAATTATCCTCTTTCTCTTTTGCATTATTGAAACTCTGTTTTTCTTAACTAATTAAAATAACTCAAGTCGTCTTCAATATAAAAACAACTCTGCCTCTCACCCCAAACCCCTCAAAAAAAAAAAACCTTCCTCAATATTACCACCTCCTTCATCTTCTTCCTTCCTTTCTTTTGTGGTCAAAAGTCTTGAAACAATACTTTGTACTTACTTTTGTAAACATCCTAAGTTTCTATTTACTCCTTGTCAATGGTATATAAAGTAGTATAAACCTGGCTTTTGCCTTTATAGAAGGCTATAGAAATCTATATGTCCTTGTGAGTTATGTAACTTTTTTAAGTCTATAAAATTTTAATACCTACTGTGAAAATTTGGTAGGGCAATTACATGTCATAATGTTACATAAGACTTGCACAGTACCCAGCACTTTGTAAGTGCTCCATAAATATTATCTGCCATTACTCTTATTCTTTCATAGTCTTATTATTCCTACTATTGTTCTTCAACTCACTATAATCCACTTTTGCCCATGACCTCATCCCCAGTTATCCTATAGAACTGCCCTTTCTAGACTCACCAATGACCTCCTAATTGTCAAATCCAATGAACTATTTTAAAAGCTTTATCCTGTTTGAGTATTAATATTTGATACCGTTAGATGCTCTTGTCACTTGAAATACTTTCCTTTCTTGATGCTAACATTGTCTGTCTCTCTTTCTTTCTTTTTTTTTTTTTTTTTTTGTGGTGCGCGGGCCTCTCACTGTTGTGGCCTCTCCCGTTGCTGAGCACAGGCTCTGGACGTGCAGGCTCAGCGGCCATGGCTCACGGGCCCAGCCGTTCCGCCGCATGTGGGATCTTCCCGGACCGGGGCACGAACCCGTGTCCCCTGCATCGGCAGGCGGACTCTCAACCATTGCGCCACCAGGGAAGCCCCTCAATTCATTCTTTATCTAGTGGCTTTGCACTCCAGTTTACCTGCCACAAAATTACTGTCTCAAAAATCCAATGTTAGCACTACAACGTGAATGTACTTAATACTATGGAACTGTACACTTAAAATGGTAAATTTTATGTCATGTATACTTTACCAAAATAAAAATAAATTTGAAAATAAAATGCATTGGGAATTCCCTGGTGGTCCAGTGGTAAAGAATCCGCCTTCCTATGCAGGGGATGCGGGTTCGATCCCGGGTCGGGGAACTAAGATCCCACATGCTGTGGGGCAACTAAGCCCGCGCCACAACTACTGAGCTCTCGCGCCTCAACTAGAGCCCACGTGCCACAAACTACAGAGCCCACGCGCTCCGGACCCCGTACCATAACTAGAGAGAGAAAACTCGCACTCCACAACCAGAGAGAAATCCGGGCTCCACAACGAAGAGCCCTCGCCTCAACGAAAAGATCCCGTCTGCTGCAACGAAGACCCAACGCAGCCAAAAAAAAAACCCAAAAACAAAAACCAAATAAATAAATAATAAATAAATCTTAAAAAAAATCAAATGCTGGAAAAAAAGTCTTCAGTGATTCCAATTACTACAATCTTCTCACTGCAAACAAAATACTTCAAAATCTGGTTCCAATTTATCCCTCTAAGTTCCTCTGATACTGGTGTTTCTGTCACTCTGACCTTCACACTATTTGTTGAATATTCTCAGACACTTCACTACCAATGGATCTTTGCATATTTTGTTCCCTCTACTCAAAATGTGTTCCTTTTGTGGTTGAATAAAACTTACCCATGATTTAATCCCTAGTCTCTCTTCTGTTTTCTCAGAATCTCCAAGGCAGAGCCAGTGACTTCTTCATAGTTACTCCAATAATAGCATTTTTTGTAATACTTTAATATAGTGCTTATAGCATTATATTACAGTTATTTACTTCTACTTTTCTCCCCAACTAGACTATGAAGACATTAATCACAAGACTTTTTATCCCTAGTTTTTGTAGAATTCCTAGAACAAAATTGCTACTTATTATGGGTTGCACAAATGGATGAATGAGTGAGAATACGTAGAAAAAGTGACAAATAACATTGTAAAAATCCCTATTATAATCCTTTATTTAATCTAAGATGCCATCAGTTCTCAGGAGTACCATTTTTTTATGTGCAACTGAGAAGGAAAAAATTCTGTCAATTAAAATATGACATGCTTTCCTGAAACTTATGTATTTTTTTTATTTTACACATGTTGAAAGAGCTCTTTTAGACTTATTTAGATGTAAAATTTTTTTAAATATAATGTTATGCATGCATTTAAAGAAAAGTATAATAAACTATATCACTTTGGGGAGGACACATAATTTTCTAAGTCTCCATTTCAATTGGTATGGAATTCCTGAAATGTTCACTTTCAGAGCCTACTCTTTTGAATCTCTTTTTTGACTCCTTCATCAATGAGCATTTTTTCATATTAATTATCATCTTCCGTCCTGCTAACTATGTTTTTGATGCATGATTATGTCTTACATCTTCACTATTTTCTTCAAGATTTTCATCTAAGTTCTTGACTGTCATTCGGCAGTTTTTGATATCTGACACTTCAGTAATCTTGCTAGCAGGTGCTAATAGATAGTTTTCTTTCAGAAACAAGGGCTCATGCCCTTTTTAAAATAGTCCTTAAATAGTTAATTGATTGAAAAATCATGAGGTTGCAGTTGTCCACTCATACTGGTAGCAATAACAACTGAGTCATTATAGTTTGGGGTAAGTTTATGTTTAAACTATTTCAGTGCATGTCCACTAAATAAATCAAGAAGTAAAATATTGATACTCATTAGGAAAGGTTCCTAGGTGTCTCTTTCAGAAAACATATGCCCAGTCTAATAGCTGTCATTTTCCAACCATCTGTGTGTGTGTGCAGGTGCATGTGCACATGCATTTATGTATGTGCATGAAAATATAGAGTAACATTTTTGAGGAGATAGTTTTCAGAAATATTTTGAGGTTAAAATGCAACACGGAGGGAACATTTGGCCGTTGGCAATTATGCAGAGCTTCATGGTGATACATTGCCTTTCTTCATCCAGCCTCATGATCTTCATCTTCTTAGTGCTTTGGTATTTATTGTCTAATTTGGGGACATGTCAAAGAGCTGCAGGATTCACCAGTTTATCCTGTTTGATTCAACTGAATCACATGTTGTAAAAATAATCCTGTGTTACAGTTGCATTGGTCACACTAACTTCTCATTGATTTGAAAGTTCATTCATCTACGCTGAGGTACGTGGAAATGTCTCTTTCCTTCAGTTACATTGTCTGGTGTGTAATTGCCAATCTTTTTACAAACATCTCAGTAATAAAAATATGCATGTCTTATGTTCTTGGATTTCATTAAAACTTTTGGTTGTTCTTTGAAAGAAATTATAGAATTGTGTTCATTCCTCCTCCGATGAATATTTGCTTCATTAATATCAAATTCATGTCCCACTGCTCTGTTTCCATGCCTTTCTAAGTACAAAATAACTCATTGTTTCAATGCTGAATCACAGAGTAATCATCTTGATGACATTTTCAGCAATGCACATAACTCAATTTAAGTGACAATATGGATAGCCATGATAGAATTCTCATATGTGCTGGAAATAGGAATTACATTAAGACTTAGCCAGCACTGATTTTAAGTTGCCATCAATCGTTAGAAAAATTATGCCTTATAAACAACAAAATATTGTTGATTCCTAGGGAGTTCAGCAAGGTGACCATTCCAAAACTTCTCTATTTTTTTGTCTACTCACAATTCCACCCATTTACTTCTTTCTCAGTAGAGGACTTTACTTCCTCATCACTTAGAGAATCAAGATGTTATAAGTAAGCTATATATATGCTCACTTGTTCACTTTTCCTTAAAGCTCATCCAGCCTCTATTTTTTTTTTTCTTAAATCTCAGAGGCAAAGATACTCCTTTTCCTTTCTAAAGATAAACCTTCCTTTGATCTTTCCAGCAAATCAGTGACATAGATAAACACCACAGATGATTGTGATGCAGGTAGTCTTCAGCTCAGTTTGACAAACAATGGTGCTACCATCTTTCATCTCTGTCTCCACAATTGTTATAAATACACTCATTGGGGAATAGAAGTTTCCTGTTCCTTTTGTGCACTTCCTTCCTTTAAGATTGTCAATATTAGTAAAGAAATGTTTACCTCTTAGATGTTACACTGAAAAGAATCCAGATGCTCTAAACTATTCCAAACTCAGGACAGGATGAAACCCCAAAACCAAATTCATTGCCCTGACTTCAAGGTACATTCTTGACCTTGGTCCTTGGAAGGTGAGGAGATGAGAAGGATGAAAAAGATAAGTTATGAATGATGAAAAAAAAGTAAAAGTACTCATGGGCACCTATTCAAGGTTGACAGGGCTAGGACTACAGACAGCCATGTACAAAACAGGAAGGCATTTCTCACTTTTTCCATAAATATGCTTGGGTCCACCAACTAAAAGAGTTTTCCCGGACCTACACACACACCCCACCAGATGCTGTGAGGTTATATTTCAAGAATCTTGAAAACAATCTACTTCCTTTTATTTAACTCCCAAAATTTTGAAGTGTATTCTTTATTCAATGACTCCACTTTTTTTCTCACAATCATTTGCTCTTTATCTCTAAGCATTTTGACCTTTTGTTCCTAAACTAGTGAAACTGCACTTCTGAAGGTCACCAATGATGATCACAAAATCAAATGGCCTTTTTCTCTGCCCCATACTTTCCATCTACTGTATGTGATTTTCACAGATTTGACTACCCATCCGTGAAATTCTCTTTCCTTCTGACTTTCCTAACACTAAACCACAGATCCTCAACTTATTTATTTGCGTTGTTTATTTTATTTTTCTTGGATGAAGCTCAAATTTCACAAAAGGAAGAAGTTGAGGGAGAAGGGTAAAAAAAAAAAAAAAAGGTTTGTTGAGAGCAAAATCTTCCCAGAAAGTTATACAAAGAAAGGAACTGGAGACACACAACTTCCACCTCCACATTTCTAAGCTCTGATTTTCTTCCATGGAGGGTAAAGGAGTTAAGACAAAAAAGTGTTTATCAGGCAGCAGAGATAGGAAATGTTCTTTCAAGCATGAAGAGAAGAAAGTCAGCATGTTACCTTTCTCTCATATACCAAAGGATGCTAATTTGCTTTTAATAACATTTAGTAATATACATTTAGTAACATGCTTTTAGAAATCAGCACCGGGGGTGATTCCTTGGTTCACAATGAATTTTCCTATATTTGCAAATAACCCACTAATAAGCAAAAATCGTGCTTAATGGCCATATGTATACTCTAACCTTTCTATTCTGAGTGTCTCTGAATATCTAGGGGTAAATATCTGCTCTAAATTGGAATATAGATTTGGTATCCTTGGAATTCAAAATTTAGAAGAAAGAAACACAAAGTCTTGCTGGGCATTTTGCCTGTGTCATGTTAATAAGTGCCAATACCTGGAATAAAAAGGCATTTCTTCAACTCGTAACAATTTCCCTAGTCTCTGTTCTTCAACTAAAGTAGTTCAATCTTTCAATTAAAGATGTAGTTCGATATTAAATACTGCATAGACTTACAGGGAGAATGTACCATTAGCTGATCCCTCATGTAAGAGATGTCAAAACAATGTAGGGTTGGGCTGTGTTTTTCTCTTTTGTTGTTCCTCACAGACTTTGGAATAAAATGCCAAAGTCCAAATCATGCACATTTTGTAGATAAAATTGAGCCATATAAAAATTTTGGTAGGTAAACACTGTTAGAATATATATTTGTTATCGGGTTAAATGTGACTCTCAGAGTTTTATTAGAAAGTTCAACTCACTTGCTTTGTATCTCTTAACCATTTATTTTCCTTATGATCTGGGCTCTGAGAATGGTTATATGTTCAGAGTTACTTTTTATTGTCTATTCTTTACAACACACCTGTGAGTTAGAGAAATATGATTATTCATACCATACAGATGGTGGGACTAAGGTATAATGCCATCTAAAACCTGAATAGCAGAGTCAGAACCAGAATTTATGATTCCCCAAACCTCATGTAGAGCAGGATTTCCTGTGATATCCCTGCCCTCTCTTTATTGTTTGTGAACAAAAGGCTGCATATAATTGTAATCTTTATAAATGCCAGCTACTTTTTCAGAATGGGTTTGGTTCTTTCACTGTGATGGGAACATATTGTTTATTAAAATGTAGATAATGGTTATCAGTAGTACCCAGAGATAAGTTTTAGCTGATTTGGGAAATCATTATCTTCTGTGTTAGGCATAAGTTTAATTCTTTCCTCGTTTGATTTCTGTTTGGAGCATGTTCGTTAAAGCAAGCAGTGATCTCTGGTGGGAGAAATGTGTTGTTGGAAATAACATGGAGCTAAGCATTTAACCCTATGTACCAGGTTTGGAAACCTGTCAGCTTAGTCACCCAAGGCAAATGATGTTTTGTGCCAGAAACATGAAAATTCAGATTAAACATTTTACTACTGGTAAAGAAAAGGAGTACATAAGGAGGAAAATAATTTGGACTGATACATTTTTGGCCTTATTTATAAAGCAGCTATACATTAATATTAATAAAAAAGTTTTTTCCCCCTCTAAAAACTAGGTATGGGAAGAAAAGATATTGGTCTAATGTATGTATTTTTCCCATGCCTTTTTTTCTGGGGCCAATTTTGGAGTAACTAAATTAGAACATATAGAATAATATTACAGTTGATTTTCCATAAGGTAGAAATCAAAATACATCTTTGCTGTGCTTATCATCTATATAATACCCAAATTAAGATTTCTTAAAGGGTTTTCAAAGTGTAGTTTACCATCCATGTCATTCAGACTTTTTTTCTGTCAGTTAATGAAGCACAGGGGCTAACCTAATTCATATGATTCCCATCTGTCATCTCTGCAGCAGTGATGAAGCCCAAAATGAAATTCCATTCTTCATTTAATTCCTGTAGCTTGATATTAGTCAGGTAATCAAGCACAACTCCTGGGGTCTTGCTTTTTCAGATGAGGAAACTAAGGTCAAGTGACTTGCCCTGGGTCACACAGCAAGACATCATAAGAACAAGGAAAAGATCCAGCAACCTTGGACTTTCTCAGACGTTAACAAGACCACTGAACCATACTATCTTCTCAGGTAATTGCCTTCTCTGACATCAAGTGGGTCACATTTTATTACCTCTATTTTTTCTTTTGAAACAGAATCGTTTTTTTCTTTCTTCTTTCTCTGCTTATTTGAAACAGGCATTTAGAAATGCTATTCTCTGCTTAGTGTTTCTGGTAATTATCTTCAAGGAAACCAGAATACAAATTTAAAGTACTCATTAGCATGCTGATTAGAAATTTCTCTCAAAGACTCAAAAGGCTGGCAGAGACCCCCAGAGATCATCTGATCCAGCCCCCTGACTTCAGGCGTGCTTCCCCTAAACAGTTTCCAGCAGATGGAAAACTATATTTATGACCCTCAAAGGGAGGGTCCCCAACCTCCCTTAGTAACACAACCCTGTGCTTAGATCTGCTTTATTACGTAATGGGTTATGAGCAAAATGCAGAAAAAGAAACTGCCCTCTCTTGTAATGTCAGATATTACTAAAATGACTAAGATTAAGCATAATTTATATTTGTATTCATATAAGTTATCTGACCAACATGTCTGACTTGATTTTGGAAAAGTCTTCCTTGTCATTTGGCATTCTTTTGACATAAAACTTTTTGTTTTATGTCAAACAATATTCTGGAAGAAGCTTCGTAATTTTAAACCATATTCTGGAAGAACCTTCGTAATTTTAATTGAGGTAAAATTTAAAAATTTTAATTTTTATTAAATTAAATAAAATTTAATTAAATAAAATTATTTAATTTAATAAATAAAAGCCTTTTTATTTTTGTGCCTTTTGCTTCTTCTATGAAGAATGTGTCCCACAGAAATACTAGTACTTTCTCCCAATCTCTATTTCACCACCCTAACCTGGATAACCTTACATTGGGTTTGAGGGAACTGTGAGACTTAAGAACTGTTTCTGACGGCTTAGAAATTAAAAGATGAGCTGGGTACCTGTGTACATCCTGACTTGTTCATGGGAATTGCCTACATCACTTTCTAATTTCTTTAGCAGATTGTAGATAGGGCTTCAGAAAATCCCATTTCCATAATCACAATCCCATTTTGGCATCATTCCTTTCAGGGACTGATCGATCTCAAATTTGACATTTATGCTTCTGATCTAAAATACTTTTGTCTTCATTAAAATCAGAATATACTTATAAAAATATTTACGAGTGCTCTCCTGAATCTCAGTTTTGAATGGCAGAAATAATTTGCTGAAAGAGAAACTTCCTAGCTCAAATGTACCTAAGAGAATGGGGAGCTTATCCAAAGGGCTGGTTTCTCATATTTACACAACCTGTTTCAATGAGCTACATGAATTATATCGTGGGCACTGAAAGTGGTGGGAACATTCTGTTATTTCTTCATAAGCCAAAATGTGTAAATGTATCAACAATGCCTGCAGATTTCTCAGAGACTGCCTTCCAGATGGTCTCTTTATTCTTCTTCTTTTTGCGGTACGCGTGCCTCTCACTGTTGTGGCCTCTCCCGTTGCGGAGCATAGGCTCCGGACGCGCAGGCCCAGCGGCCATGGCTCACGGGCCCAGCCACTCCGCGGCATGTGGGAATTTCCCGGACCGGGTCCTGAACCCGTGTCCCCTGCATCGGCAGGCGGACTCTCGACCACTGCGCCACCAGGGAAGTCCTTACTGCTCCTTTATTAAGACATATCTATAGGACAGGACAAGCATTGACTTGAGATCTGAGTCATTGGGGTTCCTTGTAGAACTCCCACTGACGAACTGTGAGCTTCAGCAATTCCTTGTTATGGGGTCCTGATATCTATTTGTAAAATGAAGAGCTTGTAATGGATGACTTTTAAGATCCCTCTCACCTCTAAAAGTCTAGCATAAGTGAATGAACAAATGAACAAATAAATGACTGAATAAATTATTGAGCATTCTGATCTAGTTCTACCTAATTTGTCTTTCTTACAATAAAATTGAGTGTCATTACCCCAATATGCATTTTTGAAATGTATTTAAATTATATGCTAAATGTTGATTGAATATTGTTGACTTGATGTAATACATGTTTATTGAAACCTTTTTTGCCAGACATATGTGGAAGATAAAAGGAAAAGGCTGTCAGTCATTTAAATATGTTGATTGTCAACACTATAAATGCAGCTTGAGACCAAAATTAAATATCAATTAAATAAAATTTGATTAAATACACATGCACTATATCCATAAGGAAGAATTTGGAACAAAGTATTAAACCAAGTCCGTTCCAATGAAAAATCCCATGTCAGGATTTGTCCAAATGTCTTTTACTCCCTTTCCTAGAAATCTGCTACAGTTGATGTGAGAAAGCACCAAGAATACTCCCACCAATATATACATATGCTGTGTTGTGCTAGGGGGCACAAATCCTGTCTTGATTTACTCATGTGCAACTCCATTAACACTGTGAGAAATTCAGGGCAAAGTTTAGTTTATTTTTCAAAAAGGATCATGTTTTTACATATTCTAAATAACACACGAACTCCTTTTGACTGTAAAACCAATGATGTGCGGCCATTCACATTTAGGCTACTCATTTAGCTTTTCCTTGACTGAATGTCTGACTTGTTTGACGCATTCTCTATGGCAGATATTTTTAAAAGCAAGATTTGACAAAGAGAAAAATGAGGTGAATTTCTAGAACCCTAAAAGCATGGAGGCAGAAATTATAGGAAAAATTTGAAATTTTAATGCCAAAACATGGTGAACATGCTAAAATATGGGAAAATGTTGCATACATTATTTGGTTTGAAATGGACAAAAAATTATCTATGTGTTTGAGATAATCTCATTTGAATGTTGTCCTTTGTTTAGTCAGATGGAGTAAGTGCTGCCTCTTCTGCACTGAATTTGGAGAAGTTGATAGAGGGGGATCCACGTGTAGATGTTGAGCCCTGACAAGAGATTGGAACCAGGAAGTAAAGGTAAAACAGGAGGTCCTTCTCTAACTTTCCTTGCCCTGAAATCAAACCTTGTATTTCTCTGTGAGCAAATGTGGGAAGTAGCAACCTTAGACAGTCCACACTCTTTGATGTCCTGCCCCCTGAGCACACACAACCTACTCAGTCACAGTCACATGGTAATTGACAAACAGAGTCAGCATCATTGACTATGAACTCACCAAAGGAGTCTGTCCTCACATTTTCTGACTCAACACCTTGTTAGCTATATGACTTTGAAAAGCCTTTTTATTTCTCTCAACTGTTTACATCTCTTAAGAAATAAGAGATTTTTTAACTTTGCCAATGACTCTTTCTGTCCTAAGTTTCTGTCTCTAAAATGATTTTTAATGCTACGTAAGTTGACATGTTATTTTTCCATAGCATTATTAAATATAAGGCAAGATATAGTGTGTAAGAATATAGTGTGTATATTCTGTACTGTAGCATTATTAAATAATAAGGCAGAATGTATTGTGTAAGGTAGTTAGTGAAATAGCAAAACAGCTTATGGTCTGCTCAATTTTGAAGCTAAGTGAAACAGGAAACAAAAAAGGGGTTATCCACATTAATCCTTGGGTTATTTATTGACTCAGAACCAGGCTGTCTAGATCTATGTTGTTTATGGGGATGGATAATGTTGGCTGCTTTCAGATATATATAAAGTCTCGAAACTGAGTATGTCAAGTTAATACAAATGTACTGAATACGCATTATGTCCCTTTGGCATTAAAAATACAGAAACACAGGTAATAGAAGATGCTACTGCATTATTAAGTTTTGACTAAATATTGATATATTTATATTCCAACAGGAAATGATTGAAGCATATGACAAGATAGTCTCTCTGAATCCAAGGAGCTTAGGATGGGATGCTGGTGAGAAGAGACGAACACAAACAAACCTGTAATGGATCCTCCCAATATAATAAATACCAATGTTAGACACATATTCCTATAACAAGTCAACTTCTATAAATATAATAGAATCAAAGACAAGAAAAACAGATTTTTTTTAATTAAGGAGAAGGAAGTTGGCTAATTGGGGGATAAGTAAGGTGTGGTGACTGACAGAGTGAAGGTAACCAGAATCAGAATTATTAAACACAAATCGAAGATTTATATTTTCTCTATTACAGATCAGTGAATTTCAGAGTGAAGTGATTACTCCTGAGGAAACATGGAAAGGTAAGATGTAGGAATATTAACACAGAGACCTAATATCTTATAGTGCTTAATATGTGTTTGGCACTACTCTGAGTATTTACATGTATTAGCTCATTTAATTCTTTCAACAGCCATTTGAAGGTAGTACTAATATTATCCCTATTTTACATGTGATGAAATGGACATGGAGAGGTTCAATGACTTGCCCCATGTCTGATAGCTAGAAAGTGTCTGAGCTGGTTATAGACCTGGGCAGTCTATGTCCAAAGTCAGCACTCTCAACCATGATGTTGTATAGCAGCCAAACGAGTAAAAGAGGGTGTCCATTAAAATTATAGGCTATGTCAGCAAAAGACTGGAGAATGGCAAATATTCTGGCTCTCAAAGAGGAAACTATGTTATAAAATACTTCAGAAAACACTCTTAAATAGATTATTAAATTATGTTTTATTAATACTCGAAAAACAAATTGTTGAGCATGTGGAGTGAATGTTGTTTCCTCTGGAATAAATTACGCCAAACTCATCTTTTTTATCTTTATGGTTGTTATAACTGATAAAATGTGATATAACAGGCATCTTGTACCTTGATATCAGCAGAAGTTTTTCTGTCTTAATAAAGATTACAAAAATCTTCAAAATGATCTTAAAAATGAAAATTAAATAAAATCTTGATGATTTTGTATAAATAGATTCATAGATAGCTACAATGCCTCAGAAGTACTTATAAATGAATCAATACACAGATGAATGGATGTCTCTAGTGATGCATGAAAACTTTTGTATTTGGGTTAATATTATCCGTAATCCAGAATAGGATGAGTGGACTGAGTAGGAATTTATATTTTTAAAAAATGCTAAAAGTTTTACTTGACTCAAAGTTTGACGCATTTCAAAGAA
This sequence comes from Delphinus delphis, assembly GCF_949987515.2. Classification (NCBI taxonomy): domain Eukaryota; kingdom Metazoa; phylum Chordata; class Mammalia; order Artiodactyla; family Delphinidae; genus Delphinus; species Delphinus delphis. The sequence continues at coordinate 39,804,960 of NC_082686.1, forward strand.
CATGATAGTCAAAAATGGTAATGCAGTCGAAGAGAGTGCTATCAGAAATTCCATGTACAGAACAAGGGAGGTGATAGATGGCATAATTTTAGGATCGCATGTAAACAATTATGTTCCATGTGAGTGACTCATGATGAAGGGAAATAATTAGGAGGGCAACATGGATGGTAAAATTTTGAACATATAACGAATGAATAACAGAAGTTCAATCTGTAAAACGTGTGTGTGTGTGTGTGTGTGTGTGTAGGTACACATTCACATATGTATGTGTGGTCCAGACATAAGTATTGAGATTATGTTGATCTCTTTCTGAGAAACAGATAAGCATCATCAGGATGCTCTGATTCACATTTTAACAGGACCACTCTGTCTCTATATTGTGACAAAAGAAGAGTGAGGTAAGGATGGAAACAGAAAAATAACATAGGTCAGCGGTCGCCAACCTTTTTGGCACCAGGGATCGGTTTTGTGGAAGACAATTTTTCCATGGACGGGGGCGGGTTGGGGGGGATGGTTCGGGATCGCGATGGGGGAGCGGCAGATGAAGCTTTGCTTGCTCGCCAGCCGCTCACCTTCTGCTGTATGGCCTGGTTCCTAACAGTCTGTGGACTGGTATCCCAGGGGCTGGGGAACCTTGATATAGATGGTAATGATCTAGAAGAAAGATGAAGGTTACTTGGATTGGGATGATTCAGAATGGTAAAATGCTATCTTTTTTTAAACAACTTTATTGGGGTATAATTGCTTTACAGTGGTGTGTTAGTTTGTGCTCTATAACAAAGTTAATCAGCTATACATTTATCCCCATATATCCTCTCTCTTGTGTCTCCCTCCCACCCTCCCTATCCCACTCCTCTAGGTGGACACAAAGCACCGAGTTGATCTCCCTGTGCTATGCGGCTGCTTCCCACTAGCTATCTCTTTCACATTTGGTAGTGTATATATGTCCATGCCACTCTCTCACTTCGTCCCAACTTACCCTTCCCCCTCCACTTGTCCTCAAGTCCATTCTCTACGTCTTTGTCTTTATTCCTGTCCTGCCCCTAGGTTCTTCAGAACCATTTTTTTTTTCTTTTTAGATTCCATATATATGTGTTAGCATACGGTATTTATTTTTCTCTTTCTGACTTACTTCACTCCGTATGAGTCTCAGGTCCATCCATCTCACTACAAATAACTCAATTTCATTTCTTTTAATGGCTGAGTAGTATTCCATTGTATATATGTGCCACATCTTCTTTATCCATTCATCTGTCAATGGACATGCAGGTTGCTTCCATGTCCTGGCTATTGTAAACAGAGCTGCAGTGAACATTGTGGTACATGACTCTTTTTGAATTATGGTTTTCTCAGGGTATATGTCCAGTAGTGGGATTGCTGGGTCATATGGTAATTCTATTTTTAGTTCTTTTGAGGAACCTCCATAGTGGCTGTATCAATTTACATTCTCACCAACAGTGCAAGAGGGTTCCCTTTTCTTCACACCCTCTCCAGCATAAAATGCTATATTTTTTTGGCTTCCCATATCTTTAAAGGTGAAGCCAATAAGATTTGATGGTATTACCTGTAGGATATGGGACACCATACGCCAAGATATTTGTCCTGAGCTATATTTTATTCATAATAAAATTCCAAAATGTAAAGGAACCTTAGAAACCTTCTAATCAAACCTTTGATTCTTCAAAGGAATTCTTTCTACAATAACCTGCTCCCGCTTGAACACTTCTGTGACAAGGAACTCACTGTCTCACATGGCACCCATCCTATTTTAGAGAAGCTCTGCTTTTAAAAGCTCTTTTTCTTATACCGAGCTAACGTCTGTTCCTCTGTGATGGACAAGTGTGCTATTATGATTTATAAAAAAGAAATATATATTTGGTCTCCCTCCTCATTTCTCACACAAAGCTTCTAATACTCTTGGGAATTCATAAATGATAAGAGCAATAAATGTATGTTGACATTCATAACAAACACCATTCAAACACACCTGAGTTTATGTTAATAAGGTGATTTTGGGAAGCCTCTAAGGATGGGGGCTGATCATGAAGGGAAATAACCATGTGAATAAAGGGTTGGAACTTCCAGTCTCCTTCCTCCAACCTCTGGAGGGGAGAAAGGGGCTAGAGATTGAGTTCAGTCACCATGGGTCAATGATTTAATCAACCATGCCTATGTAAGGAAGGCTCCATAAAAACCCAAAAGGTCTGGGTTTAGGGAGCTTCCAGGTTGGTGAACCAGAACACATCCACATGCCACTGTGCCTGGGTCCCAAACTCCATGGAGACAAAAGAACCTGCATTCAGGACCTGGCCCTATGTATCTCTTCATCTGGCTGTGGATTCCTTTAATATCCTTTGTAATAAACTGGTAGTCTAGTGAATAAACTGGTTTCCTGAGTTCTGTGAGATAATCTAACAAATTAATTAAACCCAAGGAGGGGGGTCATAGGAACCTCTGATTTACGGATGCTTGGTCAGAAGCACAGGTAACAACCTGGACTTGCGACTGGCACCTGAAGTGAGGATGATCTTTTGGGACTGAGCCCTTATGCTGTGGATCTGATGCTATATCTCTGAGTAGATGGTGTCGGAATTGAGTTGAGTCGTAGGACACCCAGCTGGTGTTGGAGAATGGCTTCGTGTGGGGAAAAAAATCCCACATGTCGGAATTCGTGTCAGAGAGTAACAAGTAAATGATAAAAGATGAAAAACCTGGTAGGAAGGCGGGTAAGAGAAAATGATGGACGAACTGTATTTGTTTCTTCACACAAAACATGGTATGTGTCATTAGGTATATAACAAATATATTTTTCACTGCCTGAGCAGTTTGGAAGACTATTATTGGGTCATAATGACCATAGGATATTAGTTCATTATTTCTTAATGAGGTTTAAAAAGAATAACATTAAAACATCTTCTCTATCCACTATGCTTATATATATGTCTTGTTGATTCAGTGAGTTTGTATGCGATGATGGTGGTTTTGAACAAATGAAAAACACCATTGTATTCTAATTTATGGTACCTTGGTGTCCTAAGTCTCAGTTATATTTAAGTGTACATGCCCTTCCATAAGGAGTGATCTACAAGATATAAACCAGTAGTTTGGCCAGCAACTAATCAGAATGGATGCCAGTTTGCTTATCAGCTGCATATCAGCCTGCTTCAAACCAGGGGAGAATTAAACTATTTGAGTGCTGAGCTTAAATACTGCATATTTGTATTTTGTCTTTATTGTAATGAGGAAGCCCTGCCTTTAGCTCCTGCTGTGCACTTTTGGAGGGTCTTCCATATGGTTGCTAAGTATTTTGGCATTTTCCCAACTGTTACAATTGGGTCAGTGGGGGGGATTGTGTGGGAGTAATAAAACAAGGGTGACTGCATCAGGGAGGAATAGGATCACTAGACACATCACAGTTTATTGCCTCTCAGGCACTCAAGCACAGCTCAATGCTGTTCATTACAACAGGCAACCAGGGCAAACCGCCTTTTTGCTATAGAGCTTACCCCAAGAAAGGCCGGGACTTGGGGGCAGAGGCTGTTTACTGCTTATGGTTTTTTTTTTTTTTTTCCTGTTTCCTTACTTCTTCACCTTCCCACAATATCTCAAATAACTTGAGAAGGAGTAAAATAATTATACCTTGCATACAACTATGTTATTCTGAGAAAGTTTTCATGAGCAGACTCTTAGCTAAATTTTAGCAGCAACAGCGGGATGATCAGTGGCTCTGAGGGCTTTGATGTCTCAAGAGGCGGAAAAATGGGGAAGGAAAGTCTGACTACCCCAAATACTTAAAAATCCTTGAGACATGATTCTTAAAGCCAGAGGTGACTAATAATACTGATACTATTATTGAGGTGTCTTCCTATCATAAATCACATCTTTGTAAAACAGGTACTATGATTTTCATCCTCTGGAAGGCAGTGCTGCTTAAAGCACTAATAGATTGGGAGAAAAAAGTTCAAAGCAAAATTAAGATTCCAAATAGCAAAATAATATATTAAACAGAGATGTGTAAACACAGAAAGAGAGACACACACACTCACAAAATGAACGATGAACTCAAGGTCTTGATCCAAAGACAGTATTTCCCATATTTACACTTATACACAGGATTCTTGAAATAATTCATTATGCTTTTCCTTTTACATAATATGGAGCTTTTTTCCACAGTGAATACCAATGTACAGGTATGTAGCATTCTAATAGGTTCACAGTGTAGCCATAAATTTTCCTTGAGCAATTACAAGAAATTGAGATATTAAAGAAATAGAGTTGGAGACATTTAAACCGGTATACAACAAATGTGTATGGATTTTTTTCATGTTTCCAGCCAAGAACATTAAATAAAAAATGTTGCCTTAAGGAAGCTGCTCCCCATTCCCTTCCTCCCCCGCCACTCCCAAGCCTAGAAACCTGATCCCCGGAGACCCACACCTGGTGGTCAGAGCCTCGGGCTCAGGGCCGCAGTGAGCGCCTCGGGTCCGGCAGGGGGCTGCGTGGGTGGCGTCGGAGAGACCGCTGAGCAAGTCAGGGCCCAAAAGAGCGTGAACTCCCGAGACAAACACCACCGGGGCTCGGACCTCAGCATTAACACCAGCCCCTGCACTTATGAATGCCTTGATACAGACAGCAAGGGGATGGTCGTAAATCAACTTGTTCCAGGACGACCCACGCTTGTCCTAGGATTCTGGGGACCCCCTTACTTCCAGCTTCTCCGGGGCAAGAAGAGCGCTAAGTAAGGCTCATCTCTGTCAGCATTCAGCACGGAACCCGCACCTAGAAGCTACCTGACACAGCCCGCAGTCTCCTACGCACTGCTACTACCTCTAGCCTCGCATGATTCGCCACACTGGGACGCCGCAAGCAGGAGAGAGGGCAGCAGCTGAACTGAGGGCACCGGCTGCAGCTTCAGGCGCCGCAGTACGCAGGCGCGCGCGCATATCGCGCAGGCGCTTCCTGCAAGTGACTTCTCCAAAAAGTGTCTTAGTTCGCGGTCACCTGAGCTGAGGGCAACTCCGCTGCGGCAGGGTTCGTGGATACCCGCCCTCCGCGGGTCCTGTCTGGAGACCCCGCCCTCTTCTCTTGCCCATCCGCTCCGCCATCCCGAGCCCTCCAAAGGCCTGTCCTTTCCCTCCGGTTCTTTCCCAGTCGCGGGCCGGACCGGGCCGAGCCGGGCTGCCCGGGCGCGGTCCCTGACCATGGCGTCCCTCTTCAAGAAGAAAACCGTGGATGGTGAGTTCCAGGCCGGGCCGAAGGGGCCCAGCTCTGTCTTTCCCCGGTGTATTTTGCGGGCTTCCGGCCGCGATTCTTTTTGCTGTCCCTGGGGGCGGGGCTGGATCAAGTGGCCCCACAGGTAACCACTTGACCTACCTCGTGCGTCACTTTTCTGTTACCCTATCTCTTCTGACTCGCCCCACCTCAACCTCACCTGGGCAGTCTGGCTTCCTCTCTCTGATAACACAGTCCTTAACGGCCCCGCCCCCAGGTTTCTCCTTTAGCGGGATCCTGAGCATACAAGGAGGCAGGATGCGGCTGACCCTTGAGTGTCATTAGATTTGGTGATTTGATGAATTTCTTATTGGTTTCCCCTGCTTGGTTTACTGCTCCTTCAGTTTGGAGCCGTACTACTTCTGGGCATCCAAACCGGAAACCTGTGTTGAGGTGGGGGAGGGTGTAATAGGCTACTCTTACAAAATGAACTTGGGTACGGACCGGTCTTGCCCTAGGAACACCCCATCAATAGAGACGTGAAAAAAATGCTTCTTGACTGACACCGGTAGAAAAATTAAAGAAATCCAGGGGAAGTGCCTGGATTTAGTTTTCATAGTAGATTTTTCTCCCTTATGATTATCTTTTGCTATCTAAAGAGATATGGTATGCATTATCTGCATAGAAGTTTATATTTTAAGATACTTGCATTGCTTCAGACATTTAGCTCAATGTCATGTTAAGGGGGAAAGAAGTGAATGTACAGGAATATACAAATGGGTATTTATAAGGAATGACTGTAATATGTGTTTATATAACTGTTTAATTAGTCTTGATACTTTCATTGACTCTACTAGGAATCAAATTCATTCAAGTTATTTAAAAATCGTGTTTCTCATTACATGTTGAATCTAGGTTGTTGTTGGTTCAGTCGAAGAATCACTTCTTTGTAAGGGTCTAACTCTGCCACAAAAGGAGCAGTGGTAGCTAGACAGTGATTGGTACAAACAGGGTGCTCAGTCCAGACCTGGGGTAACTCCTTCATTCCTTTGTAGTGACTTTTCCAATGCCAGCACAATTATTTTGTGGAGGATGACAAAAACATCATCTTTACCCTGCCACCCTACCCTTTACTTCAACACATAATGTCATTTTACCCCTAATTTATCACAGAGCATAATAATATTTTTGCTTATTCTGAGTGGGTGAAATTGACCTTTTATTAACTGAGAAATACCACTTACAACACCTGAAATAACTACCAAGTTGGAATAGGAAGTAATACAATTATGTGAAATGAGTTTTATGTGTGTTTTACCTGAGAATCCTATTTAATCTTTAGCATGGCACTTTAGTTTTTCAGTGTTTCAGTACCAGTAATATGATTTTCAGTCATTGTATAGTACTCCAGGGGAAAAAAAGGTTCATTTTTTTTGTTTCAGTTTTATAGAGTGAGAATTTACTAAACAGAGGAAAAGGGTTGCATCTTTCTTACTGTGATGTTACAAATTAAATTTTAAAAATTAACGTTATAAGCCAAACAGCCTAGCTTTAATTGCTTGATATCTGTAAAATATTTACAAAGACATAAATATCAGTTCTATATTTTTAGTGCTGTGCTTCCTGGTGCTTTTGGCAATCTAGGGATTATTGTACTTGAAGTATAGAGCAGAAAAAATAAAGACAATGAGGATGTGCAGTGAGGGTGTTTAACTGTATATTTATTTGAAGTTGGGTTAATTCATCCAAGAAATAATGTTTTTGCTAAATACACTTATTTGCGAGAAAAAGATCCTAAGGACTTTTGGCAGGAACTATACTACTGTCTTAAAGATCTGTGTATGAAATTTCTGAATATAAATTTGGCTACTGTGTACATTTACTATAACTACCAAACTGCATACTTGATGTTTTCTTAAATTATCATGTCAGTTCAGATCACTTAATGACATCTTAACTGTCGACCTGTACTTTCATTATTTTGATCTAGATATTTACTGATGTTTTTATTCTTTGTTTTATCAAAAATCAGGTGTTTTGTTTAAAAGGTGACAGCATTCTTCTTAGCAATAATGAGGCTATATATTATGAAATTAAATGTATTCTTATGCATTTCTCCCAGATCCTTAGACTCGTTGATTATTGATCACAAGATCTTTTACTGTATGCTGTCTTTTTATCTGTTTCAGCAATAATGAATTCTGATATAAAAGAAAATATGTAACTGCTTATAGAGCTGGAGAATAATTGAATCTTTTTGTCTCTTTGGATTGGCTAGAAGAGTTGCATACTATATCATTAAAGAATACTGCACATGTAAATTAAAAAGGGAGACAACATTAGAGCACTTATTACTATCCAGAGTTATGTTTAATTCATTTTTGACATAAAGATGAACAAGTCTCTGCAGTGTATACTTTGTTACAAAAATTAATGAGAATTGTACCTCAGTGCTAAAGAAGAGATTCTTTTGAATTTGAAATTACAGTTGAGTACTTTTACTGATTTATAAGTTATACACACATATATATATAAGGCGTATATATGGCAATGTGTTTATCTACAGTGTTTTTTTGTTTTTTGTTTTTCTTTTGTTTTTTTCCTAAGTGGACTAATGGTGACCTATTTATTGAAGCTAATTATGAACCTGTGAATCAGGATGCCATGAGGACTTGTCATGAATGCACAACTAAATATGCCTCTTAAAAAGTGAAGTTCTTTAGGCACTATATACTTTTTGTCTGTTATCCTGACCAAAGACAAATTTGAGGTATTACTCTAAGCCAGCACTTAGCATTTTGTATCAGTATCTTATTTAATTCTTACAAAACCTATAAGTACTATTATTATCCCCACTTTATAGATGAGGAAACTGAGAGGCAAAGGACTAAGTAACTTGCCCAAGATCACACAGCTACTAAATTCACTTGGGTACGGGCCTACAGCAGAGCCAGGACCTCATCTCTTTGGGTATTATCATTGTTATTTCTTCTTATTGGAGGGCCTGTGGCACAGTTTAATTTTGCTGTTCTTGCTAAGTACATGGAATTCTCAGCTTTTGGTAGGTACCATGTACACCTACCTTTTGTCTGTGAGGCAGACTCTTTTCTCTCAGAGTTAGTATTAGAACTTTAATTTCTAATGGTGGTAGAACTGGAAACAACCCTCCTTTTCCTGACTCTCCCTTAACCCAGCATTTTCTTAGGAAGTATTTTCCAGTCTCTTTTTGCTCTTCATCGAAACCTCTCGAAGGAGTGGTGGTGTCTCCTATCTTCACTTCTTTACTTCTCTGATGCCCCCCATTGTACAGCAGTTTGTTTTACATCTCATGTAATGAATGAGATCTTGCTAAGATCATCAGTGACTTCTAGATCACCAAATCCAGTGGTCATTTTTTAGTGATCGTCTCTTGGGCTTATGCTTTGCATTTGATTTTGACAATAATTTCTTCCTTGAAATTTTCTTTCGGCTCGCATGACGTAACACTGTCTTAATTTTCCTCAAATTTTTCTGACTACCCTTTTTCTTTTTCCTTTTATGTTTTTCTTTCATTTTTCCTTTCTTTCTTCCTTCCTTCTTTCCTCCCTCCTTTCTTCCTTTTCTCTCCTCCTTTCTTCCTTTCTTATTTGAACCTGCCCTTTAAATGTTAGTATTTTTCTTGGTTCCATCTTGAACTACCACTATTCTAATTGTACATTCTCTCCCTACATGATCTTATCTAAACTCTTATTATTTTAGATATAATCCAAGTGCTGATGGATCCCAATTGTGTATCTCTAGATATATTTTTCTGAGTTTCAGACCAATATATCCAATAGTTTGCTAAGTATCTCCACCTTGATGTCCCAAATACCTCAAATTAAAACAGATCCCAAACAGAATTCATCACCATCTCCTTCAAGTCAGTTCCTTTACTGGGTTCTCCTCTTCTAGTGTTTGGCACTTCTTGATTTTGCCCTGTACCTTCAACTAATTACCAAGTCCTGTCCCTTATGCCTCTTAAATGTTTGGCACATATGATCTTCCTTGCTCTTATTCAGATCCCATTTATCTTACACTTTACTACATCACTTTTCTGTGTTTCTTTCCTGTAACTTCATAGCCTTTAAATCATTCATCTGTTGGGTTGGCCAAAAGGTTTGTTTGTCTTTTTCTGTAAGATGGCTCTAGTAGCACTTAGTTGTCTTTAACTTCATTCAAAACAATTTTGTTAGATTGTGTGTAATGGCTGTCATATCAGCGTGCATTTAAAAAAAAGACTTACTTTTTACTTTTACTTACTTTTTACTTACTTACTTTTACTTACTTACAACTCAAAGTTGGTGAATTTTTGTGTAGCCATTTTAATATTGAAGATGGAAGAAAAAACATTTTCGGCATATTATGTTTTATTATTTCAAGAAAGGTAAAAACGCAACTGAAATGCAAAAAATGATTTGTGCAGTGTATAGAGAAGGTGCTGTGACTGATCGAACGTGTCAAAAGTGGTTTGCGAAGTTTCCTGCTGGAGATTTCTTGCTGGACGGTGCACCACGGTCCGGTAGACCAGTTGAAGTTGATAGGGATCAAATTGAGACATTAATTGAGAACAATCAATGTTATACCACTTGTGAGATAGCCAACATACTCAAAATATCCAAATCAAGCGCTGAAAATCCATTGCCCCAGCTTGGTTATGTGAATCACTTTGATGTTTGGGTTCCACATAAGTTTAATGAAAAAAAACTTCTTGACTGTATTTCTGCATGTGATTGGCTACTGGAACGGAAGAGATCATGGGGCAAGCGAAATGAACCACCACCAACCACACCAAAGGTCGGTCTTCATCGAAGAAGGTGATGTGTATATGGTGGGATTGGAAGGGAGTCCTCTGTTATGAGCTCCTTCCAGAAAACCAAACGATTAATCCCCACAAGTGCTGCTCCCAATTAGACTTAACTGAAAGCAGCACTCCACAAAAAGCATCCAGAATTAGTCAACAGAAAACGCATAATCTTCTATCAAGATAACGCTAGACTGCATGTTACTTTGATGACCAGGCAAAAACTGTTACAGCTTGGCTGGGAAGTTCTGATTCATCTGCTGTATTCATCAGACATTTCACCTTCGGATTTCCATTTATTTCGGTCTTTACAAAATTCTCTTAATGGAAAAAATTTCAACTCCCTGGAAGACTGTAAAAGGCACCTGGAACAGTTCTTTTCTCAAAAAAATAAAAAGTTTTGGGAAGATGGAATTATGAAGTTGCCTGAAAAATGGCAGAAAGTAGTGGAACAAAATGGTGAATACGTTGTTCAATAAAGTTCTTGGTGAAAATGAAAAATGTGTCTTTTATTTTTACGGAAAAACCAAAGACACTTTTTGGCCAACTCAATACAAAGTTGCCTGTGTGATTGATATATATGAAATCCAAATCTTACTATGCTACTCCTAGGTATATATCCATTTATTGAGTCTCTAGCACTAAAAGGATCAAGTGAATGCCCTTTAATAAGGTATGTATGGCCCTGCTTGATCTGGTCCTTGTCTTCCTTTCTAGCCATTTCATTTTACTCTCCAAGAACACTTCTCACATTCATCTGCATATACCATACTCTTTCTCACGCTGACATATTTTAAATTATGATGACTTTTTGCAGAGAATTCCCATCTGCTTCCCGATTTGCATTCGCCAGAATCAAAGTAGATCCTCACGCACTTCCAAAGTTGGATTATGCTTTTTCTAAGTTTTTCCTTCATTCCACATTTGCAAGGTTGCAGAGAGTCTTCAGCATAAATGAAAATAGCTGCAGCAGTTTAGAATTTAGAGAGTAAATTCCAAAATAGTAGCATTTACTAACCAAAAGTTGTGTTTCCAGTATCCAGAGCTTACTATAATCTACATCCATATTATCGCCACTCACCTCGAACCTTAGTACAAGTTTAGAGATAATTTGAGTAATGTTACTGACAGTAGAGGAACAAAGCTTTTTGGGTTTTGCCTCATTGGGGTGGTATCCATGTATGCTAGTTTTCCAGAGTTCAGAACCTGAGAAGTTTTGACTAAGTTGGATAAATCTGTCAAGAGTCAGTTGTGATGCCACATTTTTTATAGCTCAAGAAGGAATAAAATTTACCATCTATATAAATTAGATCCCCTTCAGAAACATTCTGCTTTCTTCCAAGTAAAATACAAAATTCTTATGGTGCTACCTACAGTAAGTACCCAGATCTTTCCTAGCGTGTTGTGTGTTCCCAGAGTGATTATTATTATGAATATTTAAAAACTCAAGTTACTTTGTTTGGTCCCTAAATTCTTGGCACACCAAAGAAAAATAATTGAATAAGGAATTCAGGAGCACCATTCTCTCTTCTGAGCATTTTTCTGGGCAAAAATTTTTCATACTTTTATTTATTTATGTGTTTATTTTTAGGAATGTAGACTATTCTCTTTTTATTTTGAACAATTTCAAATCTACAGAAAAGTTGAAGTGACAGTATTCAATGAACACCCATTTTCGCATTGCCTAAATGCACCAGTTATTAACATTATGCCACATTTGCTCTCTCTCTCCCTCCTCTATGTTTGTATGTCTTTATATGTACTTACATACACACATGTGGGTTCTTGTTGAACTATTTAGGGTAAGTTATAGACATAATGAAACTATCTCTGAATAGTCCACCAAATATTTTCCAAAAATAGGATGTTCACCTATATAACCACATGCCATGATGACTCTCAAAAAATTTAATAGTATACAATAACATTATTTAATATGGAATGAAATTCAAAATTTCCTCTATTGCCCCCCCCCCCAAATCCATTATTGCTGTTTTTGTTGTTGTTGTTTGTGTGTGTGGGAGAGTGGTTACCTGAGTGATGAAAAAAGATTTCCCTACTTATGTGGCATTTGAGGGAAAAACAAAATGTTGAGAAGAAATAGTCATGTGATGATCTGGTACGTGAACCTCCTAGGCATAGAGAACAGCAAGGCAGGAGGCCCTTTCAGAAGCCTAGGAACAGATATTTCTGTAGGAAAATATCTTTCCTCTGTATTTCTCCATCCCAAGCATGATACCAAAGACTGGTATTTCTTTTCATGCTACCATTTTTCTACCTTCAAGTCCATCCATATATCTGTGAGACTGTTCTTTCAAAGGGTCATTCCCTCATTCCCTTACTTATCTAAGCTGAAAACTGCCCTTTGACAGTTTTCTGAAGCTGTTATTGATGATGATGCCAAAGGCTGTGTCTTTGAGAGCCACATAAGACCCAAAGATGTGCCAACAGCTGACATCTCAAAACCTTCCTTCAGCTCTTGAAAACACTGATATTTTAATAATAATGAACAAATTCATTTCAATGAATTCCTCAGGGCTTGAGTGACTTTTGAGACTTTACTGGTGGGGGGAAAAACATTCCTTATTGCTTCCTTTTATCCTACCTTAGGGCGAGACTCCTATTCTCTTCTTAGTGTTCTACCTCTTCCTCCCAAGTGAGTCCTGCTGAGTTTTTCAACTTCAACCTTGTTCTTAAGTGGATCTATGTATAGAGTAAAGCTGTTGGCGTGATTCTGTACTGTCCTTTCTGTTTCCTACAGTTTATTTATTTTTGTTTTTATTTTTTGTTTTTCATGTGTTTAAAACTGGTTAATTAAGCTGATACCTTTTCTCCCTGATTTCTCATATATCATGTCCAAAGCCTGAGAAACAAGTTTGCTTTGCATATCAAATTCTGATTTCTCCTCACCCACTCTCTCATTGTCATTGTCCTTCTGCCTCTGAGTAAATTTGGCTTTTAGAGCTGGTATTTTCTGGTTACTGGCCTTTAGTATTTGTTTCTTACCCCTTAACCTTTGAGTTTGGAGCATTTTTGCAGTTTTTTTCTCCTCATCAACCTAAGAAAATGGTATAGCCCCAAATGGCCAGGACCCCCATCCCCCTTTATTGTTCATTGGTGAGCTCCACCATGACTGCTTTAGCTGAACTCACACTCCCAGCTCTTCTGTTCATAGCCACGATCAGGGTTTATCTAATATCCATTGTCCCACTATACCAGTGCCAGAGTACCCACTATTTCCATTGATACTAGCTTGCAGAGCTTGCACATGAAATCTGAAGAGGAAGCTCACTTTCCTCTTGGATCTTGATTTCCAAAACCCAGTTAATGGAGGTGGTAAAGCAGGATGTGGGAGCATTTTGTTCTCCTTTCTCAACCCATGTGATCATTAGATTCAGGGTAATTGGTAGGCAATAAAGTTGCATAAATCAAAATGATTTGTCTCTGAAGAAATACATTTAAAAGCAGAAAAAATATATTAGATTAAAAAGTCCATCATGACCTTATAGTAAAGTGGCAAACCCAGTACATGGTACGCGGATGCTGTCGAAGAGAGCAGCTTGAATCCAGCTGAGTGGTACAGTCGGTGAGTTGTGCCTTAGCGCTCATGGGGCAGTAATCCTGAACTATCCGGAAAGCTTGAGACAGGCCCCCTCCCTTTTCTCAAATGATAGGCACTTTAGAGGATATTACTCACAAATTAATGAATGTCTGTATTTGCAGTTGGTAACCACTTTTTGCTTTAAGCCTCAGATATGCAAATAGCATGTAAATGAGCAGGGTCTAGAAGGACAGCCATAGTTCAAGTTGGGCCTTGGCCTCAAATCCCAGTAGAGAATTCTAGTGAGCTAGGCCACATGAGAGGCTCTTTTAGATTTTATTTTTTGGCTTTTTTCTTTCTTTTTTCTGTAAGCAGATAGGCCTTATTGGCTCAGAACCAAAGAGTACAGAATGAGCTTTTCTGTCTGTATCTTCTTAAGTCCAAAATTTGCATCAGTGATCTTATCACTCTATGTATACATGCCTTCTTTTGTTCAGTTAAAAAGAGCCTGAAAGGCTTGAGACAGGCTTTAGCTCCCAGAGTGGAGCGGGCCTGAGTGGCTTTTTCTCAGTGTTGTGCTGGGTGTGGGTGAGGAGAGGGTGGTGGGTGGGGGAGTTCCCAGACCCTCTGGACCTCACCAAATGGTAAGAGAGAGAGCACGCCACAGGCACTCCCATGTATTTTCACATTGTGCAAGTTCCCTATAGCCACCTGTTACGAAACACTTCACAGTGCCCCACGAGGTAGAAGAAGTGCTGGCATATGAGAGTTCAGGGAGTGATCTTTACTAGAGGAGGAAACGGGATGGACAGGGAAGCACAGGTTAGGCAAAACCAAGTGCTCCGTCTCTCCTAGGTCAGCAGTACCTGCACATATTTCTGTCATGGTCATAACTCAGAAGGAGAAAAGGGGACAGCAAAAAATTAGAAACATCTGATTATTTCAGTGTTACATTTTTCCATCGTAGAAAGGTACCTATCATAGTTCAGATCTTACTATGATAATTTGTTAAATTATCAGCCATCTTTCTTGATAACCAATAGATTTTATTATACATTTTTAAAGAAATGTGTTAAATTATGACTATAAGGCAAATCCTTTTACATTTTGATATATATGTTTGTGCTGCCTTAGATTACCATTAACTAATATATTGGTATAGTTGTTGACACGAAGTAAAATGGGAATACAGATAGGTAAATAAAATAAAATGTGTTCCTTGCTCTTAAAGAGCTTGTAATCTTAGGAATCAATCAGACCTACTAAGAAATAAATATGATTGGAAATAAACTTGGCCTTAAAAACATTAAAATTGTCTCAGAATCTTTCTCATGTTATTCCTTCTGAATTATCTAGAAGACCAACTGGGGGTTTAGTGTAGGGATTGTTTTTAAAGAAAATTAAAGAGTAATTTGTTTTATAAGATATACCTGTCATCTCATATGAAAAAATATTTTACTGTCTTTTCCTACTTACCTTAATATGGTTTAAAGTGTTATGACTCTGTTTTAGTATAACATTAGATGCTCTTGGTTTATAGCCTAGAACTGTTTAAATATTAATAGGTCTATTAACAATAGGCTGTGGAATATGCAGTAGTTAATTTTCTTTATTTTCCTTCTCTTATATACAGTGACAGTTATGGTACACATAGTTCCATAAAATTAAGAAAAGTGAAGTCAAACTATTTAAATTATGTTTTGTTAAAATTTCATGTCCTACTTGTTTTTCAAGAAAGATGGCTATATCTGTTCTTTACTCTGATTCTCTGACACCAACTGGGTGTCTCCAGCAGTTCAGTTCAATATTAACACTAACTGTCTAGAGTTAGCACAGACCCCACACCACAGGTTAAGGGCTCTGTCCACAAGACTGTCCTCACTTAAGAGGCCAGTCACAGTCCTAGATTACCACCAGTACTTCTGACCGACCAGCTATAAATTCTAGTGTCACCACAACTCCCTCTTCAGGTTTGGTAATTCACTAGAACAACTCATAACTCAGGAAAGTGCTTTACTTAGTATTACCATTTTATTATAAGGATGCAACTCAGGAACAGCCAAACGGAAGCAAGTTATTATGCAGGGGGGGTGGGATGAGGGGTGCAGCTCAGAGCTTCTCTGCCCTCTCTGGACATGTTACCTTCCCAGAACATCAATATGTTCACGAACCCAGAAGCTCTTCCAATCTCTTTGTTTAAGAGTTATTATAACCCAACCTCTGGCCCCACTCCCCTCCCCTGAGGGATGGGGCTGAAATTGCCCACCTTCTAATCAAATATTTGGCCTTTCTGGTAACCAGCCCCATCCTGAAGCTATCTAGGTGTACCCCTCTCTGAGTCAAAAGATGTTTCTATCACTCAGGAAATTCTAAGGGTTTTAGGACCTTTGTGCCAGGAACTCAAGCCAAAGACCAAATAATGTATTTTTCATTATGCCACCCAACTAATGAAATAAATGTATGTGGGTAACATTCTAGATCTTAGCAGTCAAGGCTTTCAGTAGTGTTTCACAGTGCTTTGCACTGTGCCAATTACCTGGTCACAATTCAACTTATCAATACAGTGACTTCTCTTTCAGCCCAGTACTTTTGTAACTTTAGGAGACCGTCATCGTTATTTTAATATTTCATCTTATCCTAGTTGAGTTCAGGGAGTTTTTAGTATACAAAGGGGCTGTACTCTAAAAGTTCATTTGTAATCCCATAGTTTTAAATTTAGGGCATATTTTCTATTAAAATAGTAGGATAAGTGGTGAATGTTTTCATACCAATCCATTGCCTTGGGCAAAATAGGGAACTAAGACCAAAAGATAAAAATTTGGAGGGTTTAAATGTTGAGGATGAAAAGGCTAATGACTGTTTTGAAAGGGGAAATGAGCGCTTTCTTTGTTATTTTGTTTAGTATGAATCTGTAGATGTCAGAGGAAAAATATCATGTGTTGTGGACCTAATTATGTCCCCTTAAAATTGGTATGTTGAAGCCCCAACTCCTAATGTGACTGTATTTGGAGATAGGGTCTTTAGGGAGATTATTAAGGTTAAATGAGATCATGAGGGTGGAGCCCTAATCCAATAGGACTGATGTCCCTATAAGAAGAGGAAGAGATACCAGGGATGGGCACACACAGATAAAAGGCCATGTGAGGACACAGCAAGAAGGTGGACATCTGCATGCCAAGGAGAGAGGGCTCAGGAAAAACCAACCCAGCCAGCACCTTAATCTTGGATTTACAGCCTCCAGAACTAGGAGAAAACAAATTTCTGTTGTTTAAGCACTCAGTCTGTGGTGTTTGTTATGATAGCCCTAGCAAACTAATAAGGCATGTTATTTTAGAATAAGATCCCAACCAATGCTCCATGAAACATTTGTATCTGAGAAATTTTAATAGAGATTTCTCAAAAGGGATCCTTGGCTTAATAAATTTGGGAAACAATCTATCACATATTCTCCCCTTAAAGATTGACAGTGTATATTCTTATGTTAAATGTTCTTAGAAGCCTTGAAGCAAAGAAATCGGTTTATTTTTTTTTTCCAACTTGAACATTTCCCAGATATATTTGTCTGTAGAATATCTCCTTCCCTCTTTTTTAAATGAAACATGTTTCCCATCCAGAAGAAAGTTGGTGGAGGGAGAGAGCTCCCTCTCTTTTCTCCTCCCATATAGATATTTTATGGTTTCATATTCTTATATTTAAGGAACATATAGAATGTGTTCTTAGTAAATCCTGAGCATGAGATGTCCACCAATATAACTTCATTGAGAGACAGAGTAAGAAAAGGAGGAGAAATAGATGTCTTGTATGTAGGATATAGGAGCTCTGGCATCTTATTTTAACTTTTATTCAGAAAGTCATTGTAGTTGATTAGTTATATTCTATATAATAACATGAAATGTTTTTCATTCTGTTTTAACAGTATTTTTATTGATATGGATCTATATTTATAAGGATTATGTCTCTGATAACTTTACTTTTTGTTTTCCTAAAAGCTTCACAGTGTAATAGCATATTTAAAATCAGAGGCCTTGGAATCAGAATGGCTGTATGTGAATCCTACCACTTTTTCTCCCTGGGGCAGATTACCTCACCAAATATCAATTACCCCCTCTGAAACAAGTGAGATAATAGTACCTACCTTTGGGGGTTGTTGTGAAGCACTTAGTATGGTGCCTATTACTCAGTGTAATTCGTTATTTGTATTCTGAGTAAAGTATCATTAAAACAGAAATGTATAGAATATAAGTTGTGATGCTCCATCACTAGAAAGGATAACGGTTGCTGGCTTTGCTGCTGTTTTAATTGAGATGAAAGTCCCATGACATTAATCATTTTAGAGTGAACAGGTCTGTAGCATTTAGTACATTCACAATGGTGTATAACCATGATCTCTAGTTCCAAACCATTTTCATCACTTTAGAATAAAACCTTATATCCATTAAGTAGTGACTCATCCATCCCCCCTCTCTCCAACTCCTGGCAACTATCAATCTGCTTTCTGTCTTTGTGGACCTATTCTGGATATTGCATATGAGTGTAATCATAAAAGACCATTTGTAACTGGCTTCTTTCACTTAGCACGCTTTTGAGGTTTATCCATGTTGCACTATGTATCAGTACTTCATTTTTTTAAATAACTGAACAATATTCCATTATATTATATGTATATACCACAGTTTGTTTATCAATTCATCAGTTCACGGACATTTGGGTTGTTTCCACCTTTTGACTATTGTAAATAGTGCTGCATTTGTGTAGAGAGTATTTGTTTAGGTACTTGTTTCAGTTCTTTTGGGTGAATACCTACGAGGGGAATTGTGAGGTGATTTGGTAATTTTATGTTTAACTTTTTGAGGAACCACCCAACTGTTATCCACAGTGGCTGAAATAATTTACATTCCTACTGGCAGATCAACACTTATTTTCCTTTTTTTGATTATAGCGATTTTGGCAGATGTGAAGTGGTATCTGGTTTTCCTAATGACTAATGATATTTTGCATCTTTTCCAAGTGTTTATTGGCCATTTGTGTATCTTTGGAGAAATGTCTTTTCAAGGCCTTCACTCATTTATTGAGTTGTTTGTCTTTTGTTTTTGAGCTATCAGAGTTTTTTATATATTCTGGATACTAGACTCATATATAATTTACATATATTTCCTCCCATTTTCTTTTTTTCTTTTTTCTTTTCTTTTTTTTTTTTTTTTGTGGTACGCGGGCCTCTCACTGCTGTGGCCTCTCCCGTTGCGGAGCACAGGCTCCGGATGCACAGGCTCAGTGGCCATGGCTCACGGGCCCAGCCACTCCGCAGCATGTGAGATCTTCCCAGACAAAGGCCCGAACCCGTGTCTCCTGCATTGGCAGGCAGACTCTCAACCACTGCGCCACCAGGGAAGCCCATATTTCCTCCCATTTTCTACACTGTCTTTTCATTTGGTAATGTCCTTTAATCACAGTTTTTAATTTTCATGAAGTCCAGTTTATCTATTTTTTTCTTTTGCTGCTTGTGCTTTTAGTGTCATATCTAAGAATCAGTTGCCAAATCGCAAATCATGTAGATTTTCTCCTGTGTTTTCTTCTGAGTTTTATGATTTTAGCTCTTATATTTGGGTCATTAATCTTTTATGAGTTAATTTTTAAATATGGCGTGAGGTAGGGGTCCAATTTCTTTGTGTGTGTGTGTGTCATGTGGATATCTAGTTTTCCCAGTGCCATTTGATGAAGAGACTATTCTTTCTATTGTGGTGGTGGTGGTTTTAAATCTACCTCTTTACTAAAAAGGTACTCTAGTGAAATGATTAAGATAACTGATTCAGGAGACAACACTTGGATTCCTTGGGCACATTATTTAAACTTACTAACACTTAGTTTTCTCATATGTATAAAATAATAGAAAAAAACAACTCCATGGCATTATTGTGAACATTATACTGTATACTGTATGTAAGCACTTAGCAAGATTCCTGACAATGAGGGAACAGTTTTGGCAAGCATTACTATCCATATCTGTGATCCTTTGAAGAAATCACTATTTAGTAACAGTTAACCCAAATGATTGTCAGTCTCAGACTAATATTTTAATTCTTCAAAAGGTAAGGCTAGGACTTTCCTGGCAGTCCAGTGGTTAAGACTTCGCCTTCCAATGCAGGGGGTGTGGGTTCGACCCCTGCTCGGGGAGCTAAGATCCCATGTGCCTCACAGCCAAAAAACCAAAACATAAAACAGAAGCAATATTGTAACAAATTCAATAAAGACTTTAAAAATGGTCCACATCAAAAAACAATCTTTTAAACAAAAAGGTGAGACCGGTGGATCCAGATGAATTGAGATAAATGAGAAAGACATTAACAATGACTGGACACTTCCAATATATCAGGGCATTGTGTATGTTATTTACTCCTTAACAACAATCCTAATTTTGTAAGAAACCTGAGGTTTAGAGTGTTAACTAACTTTGCAAGGTATCATCATATAATTATCAAGTGGCAGAGGTGCGATTCAAATCCAGGTCTGCTTCATTGGAAGGTCGGCTGCTTCACTCTGTTATGATGACTTAGTGTAGAAAAAAAAGATTTAATAAACACATTGCTTGTCTTCCTTCTTGGAATTTCATGTAATACTGGAGTAAGGAGAGATAAGAAGGGGGTGTGTGTGTGTGTGTGCATGTGTGTGTGTGTGCACGTGTGTGTGTGTGCATGTGTGTATGCATATAACATATATATATATGCCATATAAAACATTGTATAATAATCAGTTCTCTAAGAGAGTATTTTACTGTGATTTATATATACTTTTGGCTAAACTATAGCATATTTGCACTTCTGTACTTTTTTATATAATCGATATTTATAATTTGTTTTAACATTTGATTAATTTTTAGTATATTGAATTGAAACAAAAAAAATTAACATCTTGTAATTTAAGGTTGGTTTTTTTTTTTTAATTGAGGTTTCTGAGTCCAGTATTTTAAATGGTATTGAAGAAGATTTTACAGCTCATACATTTAGGTTTCTTTTGTGGTTCTCTTAGATGTAATAAAGGAACAGAATCGAGAGTTACGAGGAACACAGAGGGCTATAATCAGAGATCGAGCAGCTTTAGAGAAACAAGAAAAACAGCTGGTAAGTAAAACATTAAATTTCAGTTTAACTTTTCAAACAAATTTAGAAATCAGTGTTGGAATAATTAGCTAACTAGGAAAAAGACACGACAGGTGGTAAGTGATTTACTTTATTAAGAAATGACGTTTAACGTCTTCCTGCAATTTCTGCTTACCTTTGTTTACTGTGTCATTCTGCTGACTTTTATCAGGATTCTGTGTATTCTGCTGATTATATTCTTCAGTTTGTGAAAGACATGAATGAATGCCTAGGAAGAAATACTGCTTAAAGCAGCCACCTTCTTGTCAGTTAACAGCAAAGATAAAATAGTCCTAGAAAACAAGAGAGTGTTACAAGAAAATAATTATGTTAACTCATAGGTGTCTTACTTGATATTTTAACTGTTATTGGGTCTGTGATAATAAATGTACTTTTTTAATAGATTGGCTATCTTTCTGTATTTTTATGTTATGCTTTTAAATGTATATTGCTTAAAATTTTTTTTAAAACCAGCATGTTTGAGGTATACTTGACATGCAGTTGACTGTACATTTTTAAAGCATACAATTTGATACATTTTAACATATGTATTAACTCATGAAACCATTACTACAGTCAAGATAATGAACATATCCATCATCACCAAAAGTTTCCTTTTTCCCTTTGTAGTCCCTTCTACCCATCCCTCCCTGTTTCCCTCCATAGTTAGGCAACACTGATCTGTCATTGTAGATTAGTTTACATTTCCTAGAATTTTATATAGATGGAATCATAAAGTGAATTCATTTTTATATGGCTTCTTTCATTCATAATTATTTTGAGATTAATCAGTGTTGTTACATGTATGAATACTAACTCCTTTTTATTGATGAATATTATTTCATTGTGTGGACATTTCACAGTTTGTCTATCCCATTCACCAACCAGTGGACATTTGGGTTATTTCCAGGTTTCAGCTATTTTGATAAAGGTTGTTATAAACATTCAGTTGAAGTCTTTGTTTGAACGTATGTTTCCTAGGGGTGGGATTGCTTGGTAGATCACAGGTTAAATGTATGTTTGACTGTATACGAATGCTAAATAATTTTTTAAAGTTGTTGTTCCCACCAGTTATATATGAGAGTATATATATAACTATAATATTTTCTGTTCCCACCAGTTATATATGAGAATAAAATTGTTTCACATCCCAGCCAATAGTTGGAGTTTACAGTCTTCATATTTTAGCCATTCTAGTGGTGTTTAGTAGATTGTCATTTTAAATTGCATTTCCCTAATCACTAATGATGTTCAGCATCTTTTCATGTGCCATTTCAGTTCTATCAGTTTTTGCTTCATAAATTTGGAAGTTCTGCTTTAGGTGCGTACACATTTAGGATTGTTTTGACACCTTTGTGTATTAATTCCTTTATTATTATTGAAATGCCTTTTTATTCTGGTAAGTTAAGTTTTTTTGATCTGGTTAATGTAACCACTCCAAATTTCCAGATTTTAGTAAGTATTTATATAGAATATATTCTTCTATCCTTTTACTTAGCTCTATTTAGCTTTGTCTTGGTAATTAAATTTGGTTTCTTGAGATAGCATATAATTGCCTTTATGTTCTTATCTAATATAACAGTCTGCCTTTTATTTGAGATGGAGATGGATCTTTTCACCTAACATAATTGTCTATATTACTAGCTTTAAATATACCACTGTGGTCTTCTATTTTGCTATCTCCTACCAACTCTTTGTTTGATTTTTTTTTTTTTCCTTTTTTTCCTACCTGCTTTTGGGTTGAGTTTCTAAATTCTCTTCTGGGCTTTATGTGAGTACTGTTTTGTAGACTTGTTTTGTATTTCTGGATGAAGGTACTAGTTCTCTCTTTTCCATGTAGACATGTAGAATAAATTTCCCTCTCATATTACTATTTCTGTGACTTTATACTAGCCTGTTTCTTTTTTCATAATCAGGGTGAAATGGTATATTGTGTATGTTCAGTCTATTCTTCTTAAATCATTGAGGACTTCCCCTTAATGATTTTGTTCCCCTCTTTTTATTTCTTCTCTTAGGAATTAGAAATTAAGAAAATGGCCAAGATTGGTAATAAAGAAGCTTGCAGAGTTTTAGCCAAACAGCTTGTACATCTAAGGAAACAGAAAACAAGAACTTTTGCTGTAAGTTCAAAAGTCACGTCTATGTCCACACAAACAAAAGTGATGAACTCCCAGATGAAGATGGCAGGAGCAATGTCTACTACAGCAAAAGTAAGTGGGAACCTTTATATCCATAGCTTTATGATTTTATCTGAGATATTTAAATGTCAGTATTCAGATTAGATTCAAATTAAATTTAAAGCACCCTCTGATATATATGTGTTACAGAATCTTTCTAATTTTTAATAAAATGAGTTATAATACTACATAATCCAGATAAATATTTCTAGATTTTTTTATTGATTTGTTTTAATATAAAAATTTTTGTTCCAGGGCAGTTCCACTGTTGCAAGATTATATGTAGCTTCTAAATTTTTAAAATTGACTTAAAACATCCTTTTAAGATTTTTGGCCTTATTTCATTATGCCGTAAGTTTTGGTATAATAATTTGAATAATAATTTTCTCTTGATTCATTTTCATGAATGTGTCAAAAGGACACATGAGTATCGTGAGAAGAAGTTATCAGTTAATTTTTATCAGGAACTTAAGTTTAACTTACAGTCTTTACATTAAAAAAATTAGTGTTTTTACTATAGACCTTAATGGACTGTGAGCCTTTCAGACATTTAATAAGTAATGAGCTCTTTGATGTATATTAAGAATTGTGAGAAATCAGAAATTCCAGACAAAGGCTCTGCCCTCACAGATCTTATGTAGTTCAGTCGGGGATGGGAGGAGGTTAAGATGTGTCTGACAAGGAAACTCACTATGCATCAGTCTATGCTAGGTTTCAGTAAACTGCACAGATCCCTGAATAGTACTTACTGTACATAAGATGGACACATTCTATTTCCATGTGTTCTGCAGTTTAAAAGGCAATCATACTTGATCTGAAAGACTTTGCAGAAGACCTACGTCTTAAATATCAATAGGCTTTAAATAAAGGGAAGAAAGAATATGAATGTGAAGAGCAAAAGGAAGAAAAGTTACAGAGGAGAGAAAGTACAGGTTTATATTAGGAAAATAGTACATAACAGTTGATTCTCATTATTTGCAGTAGTTATGTTCTATAAAGTCAGGAATACTGAATTAGGGAATATCAAACCATTGCTCCTAGGGGAAATGCAGGCTTAGGTTCCTGTGAGCCTTTGATCACAATTTTTGTCAACCAGTCTATACCTAACCCTGTTTTATATGTTTCTGTTGAAAGACACCTTACTTATCATAGTTGATCATTAACATTGAACTCATGGTCAGTAGCACTGTAACTCATGCCTGAAAAAAGCTTATCTAACAAATGTATTTTTTCCACATTTGTATTTTTTCCAATTTTTCCACATTTGATCCAAGGCACGTCACAGGCTTCTTGCACTTAGAAACGCTAGACCACACTTCAGTACATTTTAACCCTCAGCCAACCAAAGGCACAAAATAAACCGCAAAGAAAACACTAATTTACAGTATTAGTGCTGAGTCAAGATGGCAGAGTGTCACCTTGCTTGAACAAAGCTGGAAACGTGTGTTGGGTGACTCAGATGTTTTGCAGCTCTGCTCATGTCCACAAGTGAGCACAAAAGTACTGCAAGTGTTGACTTGTTACAAATATATTTTAGTGAGTAGGCAAATTCAAAACTAAGGAATCCAGAAATAATGAGGATCAAGTATAATTGCCTTTTAGACTGCAGAACACATGAAAATAGAATGTGCCCATCTTATGTACAGTGGCACATTTGTTCCTTAAAAAAACAATATTTCAATATACCTTCGTTCTGTTAGTTTTTACTCTCTAGGAATCTTAGTCATCTTACAGTGAAAAACACAGTTAAAGGCAAAAACTTTTTTTTCCTTTTTTGGTTTTACCAAATTGACAGAACTAAATGTCTGTCTAATTTGAGGAAAAGGTCATATCTGAAGATCACACACCTGGACTGGATAACGTTTCAATAATGTTGAGGAGGAAGACTACTCATTTTGCAATTTTCTGCATGTGACAGGGGAGGAAAAGGTACCTAATGTGGTCCTGCCATATAGCAATGTATGAATTAGTTTTCACTTAAATTTCTCAGAAATTTATTAATTCAGGAAATATTTGTTTAGGTCCCCTAAGTAGGAATTACAATAAGTGATGGAGATGAAATGGAAAGTAAAACCAGGCAAGGGCTTAACCTGTAATAGGTTAAAGTCTATTTAAAAGGCAGCCCATTTGAGATGTAGTTTAGTGCAGTGATTAAAACATAAGCTTTGGAGTCAGATTACTTGGGTTCAGATCTCACTTGGTAGCTATGTGACCTTAGCAAGCTATTTCACCTTCCTATACCTTCATTCTCCATTTGTAATGGAGGGGAAATGGTAATACCTAGCACATAAAGACTTGTTAGGTTTAAATGTCAATTAACTTTAAATATTGTATGTAAAGTGCTTAGAACAGTGCCTGGCACACAGAAAGCTAATATATATAGGCATTAGCTGCTCTATTATCACTGTCAGCATCCTTGTTGTTTTTAGTATATTTTTGTAACAGTAATGTAATTTGCGAGTAAAGTAATGTAATTTACACCAATAAATAAAATTTTATCTATAGTGAGTAGGATTTAACAGGGGTATCTGTTCTAACCTAGGGTGTCAGGGACTACTTCCCTAAGGAAGTTGTATGTAAACTGAAATCTGAAGTATTGATAGTGAAAGCAAATAAAGAAGAGCATTCCAGGTGAGGGACAGTATATGCAAAGGTCCTGTGGCAGGAGGAAACATAGCACATTTAAGGAAATATTAGATCAGTGTGTCTAGAGGACAGTGGTGTAGAATGAGACTGGCTTGTTAATCAGAGTTCAGATGGTGCTTGGTATCACAGGTCAATTATGGAATTTGGCTTTTAATACTAAAAGCAATGCAAAGCCACTGGAGAGTTAGGTATGTGTAGGCTGGTGGGGGTTGGGGGGTACAGTGTCATACTTGCAAAGATTACTTTGGCTGCAGCATGCATAAAAGACCGTGTTTGCTTTGTATCTTTGAAACTGACATATTTCATATAATACACACATATAATATATACACAGACACATATATAATAATAAAATATTTTGGCCTTACTAGGTAGCATTAATTTCTTTTAACAAAAGTAGTTGTGAATATAAAATGTAAGAGAATTCTTTTCACGTATTTTTGCAAAACTCAGTGTTTTGAACATTTCTTGAAATCATGGTTTAAAATGAATTAATAGGTTAAATATCTATGCTAGTATATCCTTTAATTTAGACATTAAAACTTTTGAAATTTTTTGAAAAAATTAAACAATTCTTTTTAATTTAGACATTACCTGCTTGCCACATTATAGGCAAATGTAGTTTTCCCATTTGAGTAGCAGTGGATTTTATGTTGTCAGTGTTTTTTTTTTTTTTTTTTGCGGTACGCGGGCGGAGCACAGCCTCCGGACGCGCAGGCTCAGCGGCCATGGCTCACGGGCCTAGCCACTCCGCAGCATGTGGGATCTTCCCGGACCGGGGCACGAACCCGTGTCCCCTGCATCAGCAAGCGGACTTTCAACCACTGCGCCACCAGGGAAGCCCCAGTGTTTTTTATTATATAATTTTTTGCCTACTGTTCAGATGAGGTTTTTCGCAGTTGTCTTTATTATATAGATGTTAAGCAGATGGTTTCCAAATGAGCATTTCATTTTTTTTCTAGAATACTAACGCTATTATGTTTGATTATGGTAGAATATCTTTAAGAAACCTGCCTTTTATTGATGTGCTCCCTTTGGACTTACTCCATAGTAAAATTTTCATAATTATGTAGCTAACGTGAATCTTTTCATATATTTAGACAATGCAGGCAGTTAACAAGAAGATGGATCCACAAAAGACATTACAAACAATGCAGAATTTCCAGAAGGAAAACATGAAAATGGAAATGACTGAAGAAATGAGTAAGTTTAATAACTTGTAATGAAATTTACAGGTTTTTCTCTTTGAATTAGCAAGTTTATTTACTAGCAACCTCATATTCTCATCCACGAAGGCACAAATGATGAGAAAAGAAATGATACAGCTCCCTTCTAGATAGATGACTATATTGTAATTTCATTGTATTTTTATATAAGGCTCAAAATTCTATTAACATTTAACTGAAGGAAAAATATAAAATATGTGATGCCATACTTCTATGCCATATTGGCCTCAGCAGTCTTACTTTGTTGATTAGAGGACCGAAACCAACTTGTGAATAAAATAACTCTTCCTGGTATAAGTTAGATAGTTTAAGAGTTGTGTTGATTCTTTCATACTATAGAAGATCTATAAATATATATAGAAGATATATTTTTATTTTTTCATACTATAGAATATCTAATGTATATCTATCTATATATAAATTTAATGTATATATTTCATGCTATAGAAAATCTATTTATATTGGAGGTAGAGATAACGGAGTTCTTTCTTTTTTCTTTTTCCCTTTCCAGAGTCTAAATTTAATATTTAATTTTCTTCTTTTTGAGTATAAACTACAGGCTGTGGTGGAAATATGAGGAATAAAATGAACAAAGCTATAAAAAAAATTTATCATCACACCACCCAGATATAGTTAGGGTTAACATTGTATATGTCTTTCCTATATTTCTCCATATCTTATAAAATGAGATAATATAACATGGACAATTTTGAATCTTACCTTGCCTTTAAAAAACAGTAGTATAACATAAACATGTACTCATTACCTTGAATTTTCTCTGAAGTCTATTTTTTTAATGGCTTTAATATTATGTAACATCAATATACCCTAATTTATTGAACCATTCTTACATTGGTCAATAAGATTGTTTTAAAATGTTCAATGTATTTGATAATCCTTTGATAAATATGTTTCTTTGTCTGAATTTCTTCAATGTTCTTAGAGTATTAACTTTTATAAAGCTTTTGATTCATACTGCCAGACTTTTTCCAGAAGGACTATACCCATCTTTATTTCACCGATAATAAATGAGTGACCCTTCACAACACCCTGGTCAACATTGAATCATTATTTGTATGATATGTCAAAGCTGGCATCATTATTTCGCAAAGATATTTTCTAATTGTTTTACAACTATGTCGGGATATGCCAGTTTAGTTCTGCTTATCTGCTAGCATTTTAATTTAATGGCATTTATTGCATAAAATAGTATCTAATTAAATTACTAGGATTACTAAATTTACCTTTGTTCTAGTATTCTATTTCAGAGTATCTATTTTCCTTCTAAGGTTTAATGATACTGTACATGTATCTTTGATAGTTCCAAAAATTGTTTACTTTAGTTTTTACTTTGAACCTTTACTTTTAAAAATATAATTTTTCGAAGACATCATTAGTGAATTTTTAATGACTGAGGGAATTGTCATTTATATAATGATCACGGTATCTAATATGTTTATGTGGACTCCAGTGGTGACACAGGTGTGAGCAGATCTTAACAGAGGGATTAACTATTCCATTAAGCTATAATGAAGAGAATCATAAGCTTGTACTTAAAACTTGTATCTGTCACAATTCTTGTTTGTGTTTTAGTAATTTGAAAGTGAGTCTGAAAGAATAGTAGTTATTGGTGGTTACTTGTTTTTTCAGTAAGGTATTTTAACATTAGTATTTTCACCCAAAGATAAATTCAAGGTTTAAATGGACATGTCTTTGTCCAATTAGAATTTATATTGTACAGTGTTGCTCCAACGCTTGTTCACATTTAGATTTTGGAAACAAGATCTTTGGGAAATTTTTATTACATCCTGATTACACCATTCTGGTGTTTCTCCTCCATCCTTTTCTTTCATTTTTTCTGCAAGTCGTTTTGCATTCAGGCCCTTATAAACTCTGACCTGGACTCCCCACCTCCCTTGTTACTTCACTATAATCTGAGTATCACTGCTAAATTATTTTTCTAGAAGCTTACCTCTGAGTGTGCTGATCATATTCCCACAGTGGCTTCTTTCTGACTACAAAATAAAATCCTACATTATAAATCAGAAACAATTTTCAGGTCAAGCCCCTTTATTTTGTCAGTGCGAATACTGAGGCTCAGAGAGGTAAAATGACTTCCCCCGAAGTTGCACAGGTACTAAGTGGAAGAATTGAGATTGTAATTAAAGTCTTAACATTCATTTTACTTCTTCGGAGATGATATTCCACTTTTCTGGCCTTTAGCTGTTTAGCTTTTTCCAATTGACTTTATACTATTAAACTAACACAAAAAATTAAATTATCAAACCGTGCTCATACAAATCAGAGATCTTAACCAATATCAAGCTTTAGTAGCAATGTCAAGGATACAAGCTATTAAGATGTACATGCAAAACAAGGAGAGTGGTGGACGTCCCAAATGACTCTCCAAACCTTTTCTTTCCATATCAGACATAAGCTCTTTGACCTAGCATAAGAGATGATGTGTCCAATAGGTTTGCTTATCATCTCATGTTGAAAAGAGCATTTTAGGAAATATATTAAATTTATACCTCAGATGGTCACCTACCTTTTATGTTATTTTCTAGGGAGTCATGGATATAAACCCATAGATAGTAGCTATAGCAATACCAAAGCAAAAACAGCCTGCTAGGAGCATTCCATAAACAAGGACTCTCTTGCTAGCAAATATTAGTCTGTTTACCAGGAGCCCAATTCGCAGTGTGCTTACAGAGAGATCAGACTAGGTTACTTGTCTTCCTTTCTCTGGGGGCATTCCCCGGTGATCATGTTAGTAATGATCACAGGCCAGTTGCTTTAATTCTTTCCTTCTCAACCATTTTCCATTTATACATCTTAAATAAACAGAGGAACTTACTCTTTCTTATATACATCTTAAATAAACAGAGGAACTTACTCTTTCTTATATATATTCCCTATTGTCTTTGCTCACACTACGCTATCTCTGTTTGGTTAAATCCTATGTGTTCTTCAAGGACCATCTCACATTTTACCTCCCCCCAGGTGGATATACTCTCTTCCCTTTGAAGCTTTATAATCATTTACCTTTCCATTTATCACAAACTGTTTATTTTTTTTTCTGTTCTACTTAAGTGTAAACTACCTAAGATCTTTACTTTTCTCCATCTATTCATAAATTTTATTTGTACTGTGTAAATTACATAGTTGGGCCTTTTTCTAAAAATATAAACCTAACCTGAAATCTGTTTGAAAGTAACTGCTTTGTTTCCTCCCCTCCTCTCAAGTCAATGACACACTTGATGACATCTTTGATGGCTCTGATGATGAAGAAGAAAGCCAAGATATTGTGAATCAAGTTCTTGATGAAATTGGAATTGAAATCTCTGGAAAGGTATGAATGTCTTATTCTCTCAGTTGGAAATATTTTCTCTATCATTTGTGTCACTTAATTGTTTTAAGTTTTCCTTTATGTTAGGTTGCATATTTTTAATATTTGTTTGAAAAGTAAATTACACTGGTTTGCAGCACATCCTTTATGTCCTATCCCAAAAGTTTGATAATACACATTTTTTCTCTTTTTCTCTCTTTAATATAGATGGCCAAAGCTCCATCAGCAGCCCGAAGCTTACCATCTGCCTCTACTTCAAAGGCTACAATCTCCGATGAAGAGATTGAACGGCAACTCAAAGCTTTAGGAGTAGATTAATCAAAAAAGCCATTATATTTTGCCTATTATAATTATTTAGTATAAACCAGGCACAGTGCAGATTCCTTTTACAAAACACATTTATTTTGCAAAAATGAAGACCATGAGTAAACAGTTGTTTCCTAACCCATGGCTGTTTTGAATCTTTTGCCAAAGAATGACAATGATGCAAAAATGGGAACAGTTTGGATTTTAATTAAAACTGTTTAGGAGTGATGATGTGTAAATGTTGACTTCTGCATGGCATAGAGAAATTATATTCATTACTTAGCGTAGTTTATGTTCTAAATCTTTTTCACTGAATACAAATCTTGTTAAAGCCACTAGGCACCAGCTTAAAGAGACCTGTAAAAATATTAAAAGTATATCATTAATTCTGTATCTGTTAACTTGTCCTTTGTAAGCGATATGTGTTATGACCATAGGTGGTTCACCTGCCAACTTATTTTTAAATTACCTAAAAGAAGAGTGCTATTTAAACATCTGTCTTAAACAAAAACTGTTATGAGCTTTTCTTTTCTTTTTTTTTCCTTTGGGAGAACATTCTAGTTGGTAAGTTTCTTACCTTTCAAAATGTGCTTGGCACCTGCCTTAAATAGCACAAACATATTGTGCACATCTTTAAATCATTTTAACTGACAGAAAAGAATTACATTTTAAACTCCAATTGAAGCCTTTTACAAAAATTATCCAGGCTCTTTTTTGTAAAGCTTATAAAAGTGAATTAAATATAATTAGCAAAAAGAGACACTGAACTAATAACATTTTTTAGTAATAAAACAATATATTTTGATCTTTCTTCCAAGAACTTAGATTTTCTCCATATGAGTTATAATTTAATCTCCTTAGTTTTGAACTGTATTAATGTGTACACTGAACCCTCTAAATTGAAGCCATCATTCTCAGTTAAATAACACTACTATGACAGTACTCAACCTAAATTTTAAAAATTAGCATTTTTTCTTGGTAAATAAACTATAACTTTGTCAGAAATTACTGCCTGAATGTGTATTCATGTATTAGCTGCATTTTTTAAGGTAAAGTTGCTATGGTATTTAATGTATGGATAGAAAGTGAGAATAAGTGAAGAAGTGGCAGATTAGTTAGAATTTAGAATTAGGTTAGCTTTGAAAAATGATGTTGTCATATATGGGTTCTAGCACATCCCACCATAAAAACTCTTCTGGAGGAGATCAGATAGCTGTAACCTGGTTAATTTCGGATAATGGATATTTTGGACTAATATGGAGAACATCAATACATTTTAGGACTAGTAGACATGTGGCATATGGATTGGTGGGAAAAACAAAAACCTAAACTTTACAGTTTATAATCCATAAACCATTTTATAATGTTCAAAGATAAGATTCCGTTATTGATAATATTAAATGCAGTTACCCTGAACATTGATGGGTCAAAACATTTTACTGGATTATGGAATGTTAACCCAGAACTTGTTTTGATTCTTGGATGTACATAATAATGCTAACTAACTTTCTTGTTTACTTTCTTGTTTACATGTGGGGGGTTTTGTTTTTAAAATTATTTTGTTAAAAAAAAAAAATCCCAATAAAGGTTTATTGCTGTTATGCTTTTTTTTTCCTTTAACTCTATTTTTGGTTTCTGCTAAAGTTAAAAGTTTTATGCATATCTGGTAATTTTTCAAAAGACTGATTTTTATTACTTTCTTGGAAGGAAAAATTAGATAACTCTGCTACTTACATTTTAGCAATAATTATCTTTTTAAGAATTAGCAGCTGATACAAGACTGATGTTTGTGAATGGAGTAAGTCTAAGAATTGATGGTTTTACATGACATTTATCTGACAGTTTCTTTCCTAGAACTTCCAGGGGATAACCATTTTTAAACAGATAGATAGGTCTTAGAGCTTATTTTTTAAATTTCAGTCAAAAATGGATGCCACAGAAGACTTTGGGATCCAAAGGAAAAAGTAGAGTCATTCTGATTTGGCTACATTTATAAAATGCTCTAGTGGCAGTTTTCACGAACAGTCACTATAAATTTGTAATGTTACACTATCCTTTGCTAAAAATAAAATTTCCTTTTAGACCCTTAAGATTAGGAAACAAGGATTCTTACACACTGAGTTTAATGAAAATACTGATTTTTTTTTTAAACTTGATTTCCCTGATTTCCTACTTTTGGCAAAAGGATTTCTTTAACAGCTGTAGTCAAACAAAAGTTTGCCAGTAGAAAGAGCAGAGGAGTATAGCAATTTCTCCGTTACTGAAAGGGATGCAGCCCTATGTCCTAATCTATTACTGGATGTAAAAGTCATGGATGGAGGAGATTGCTGAGTCTCAGAGAAGTAGAATGTGGTACAAAAATGTCAATACGCAACTTAGAAAACATAAAATGACCATCTGTCACATGACTGTGTTGCACAGACTGTACTCTGTGCTCTGAGAGGAGCACCTGGTCATGGCAGGGATAGTGGAAATGGGCTCAGGAAATTAACACAATATTGAAAATCAACTATACTTCAATAAAATAAATTTAAAATTTTTTTTTAAAAGATAAGTGACCTTGTAGACCAGAGTGGGGAATCTAGTAGCCTGTGAGCTTTATGTTATTTGACCTGCACAGTGATGTGTATTTTATTCTTTGTAATGAATGCCTTTAGGAGAAGCCTGCCCTTGCCCCTTGGCCACATGTGCATTCCTTACTAGCCCAGTAGCGACACTTCTAGCCTGATCCCAGTGGGCCCAATTTAAACATGTACCCCTATTTCAGACACTCCCATGTTAAAATAGTGTATGTGCAGATCTGAAAAGAGACCTGTGATGACTTTCTCCTTTGATGCCATTACTCTACATGAATAGGGTTTTGCAGCTACAAAAAAATAGATCTTTTCCAATTTCCTTTCTGTAGAAGCTGAGTCCCATAAAGGTATTTAAGACCATTCCTGTAACTTAGTTCCTTCAAGAGTCAATTGGACTGAAGCCTGAGGATCCTGAAATCTGATTTGAGGTACCCTGCAATTGGAACAGCACACACACTTCCTCCTCCCCCACAAGCCATCCTCCTAAGAGTCTGAAAACGCACTACACGCACACACACGTGCGCATACACACACACAGACACACACGTGCGCATACACGCACACACACACACACACACACACACACACACACACACACACACACACACCTCTGTCCCCAAACACTGAAAATGTTTCCTTTAACAAATAAATACTTCCACCATTAGATATGGAAAGGTAAATTACATGAATGAGTTTCTCGACCACCTCTACAGGGTAAAATTGAGTATACCAATAGCTAAGTGACAGATCTTCCCATTTTAGTGGAACTCTACTGAATTCCTGAAGATTTACCACAGAAGAGCTCACAAAAACATGAGATGGAAAGCCTGTGTGGCTAAAGTCAGCTTTTGACGTTTATTCCCAAATGTATGAACATGTAGATACTGCACAGCAAATCACATTTGTCATTTGTTTAATTGCAGTTTAGGATTCTAAATAACATTAACCATTTTCTATTTTTTTAAAAGGCCAGTATCTGTTAAAATTCTATCAATATAGTTAGAAAATATAGTCTCAAAACTCATTTATACAAATGAGTTAATAGCAAATACCAGTGCATTTACAACCAATGAATAGCTAAATAACTAAGGAATTGCTATTTCAATATTAAGTATTGATTCAAAATATTTTTAGGGAGGAAAATTGGTTTCCAATGCTAATTGTATCTAAAGTTGCAAAGAATGACCTTCAAAATGAATGTCTGACAATATGATCTAAACATACATCTGTAATGATTACTAAGCATGTATACATGCTTTTTGCTATATAATGTCAGATAAAACATTCCCAGCAGTTTCATATTTTAAGTGCAAAATGTCTGGATTTTAAGTGCAAAACTATTCTAGATTTATATTGCATTACATTTGCTTCTATTTGAAAGTTTCAAAGGCATGCATATATGTATTTTTAGGTGTGTATATATGTATGTACATTTTGCCCTGCCTTTTGCAAACTAAAGAATCACTCCCCCCAGCTAATGTATGCTTTAAGCAGGTGAATTATCAAGAGAAAGTACTTGTAAATCCACATAGCTGAATAATTTGGAATTTACTCTCAAATAAGAAAAACCTTTATATATATATAGTAAATATATATATATATTATATATTAAATATACAGTTATATATATTATTTAACACCTCCTGGGTGCTAGGTGTGTGCTTAAGCATGGATGATCAGGCCACTGAAAACTATTTCTTTTTAATTATTGGGGTATGGTTGTTTTACAATGTTGTGTTAGTGTCTACCATACAGCGACATGAAGTAGAGTTCCCTGTGCTATACAGCAGGTTCTCATTAGTTATCTATACATATCTGTATATATGTCAATCCCATGAAAACTAATTTTTTTTGTTGTTCATGATATATCAAAGTTTCTAGCCATCCAGTTAATGCTGATTATATGTGCACAAACATAATCTACATAGATTATGACCTGTATAATGCTTGGTCTTTATTAATATTATAAAAAGCAAGAGACAGGACAGTATAGTTTATTTAGTAAGCATTCTAAATAAAAAAATTTAGTCTAATTGTTCCATAAAATAAGTTAGATAAACATTGCCAGCAGATTGACATTCAAAATGCAAAACAAAGTCATTATTTGATAGTGCTATCACATTACAGTCTACTTCTGCCTACAAGTTTTAAAGAAATGCATTCTATTTTTAAATTGAAGTATAGTTGATTTACAATATTATGTTAATTTCAGGTGTACACATAGCGATTCAATATTTTTACAGATTATACTCCATTTAAAATTATTATAAAATAGTGGCTATATTCCCTGTGCCGTACAGTGCACATTCTTATAAATTAAATAAATATGTCCCTCAAGGTACAACTCTCTGAATTGAAAAGCTCAATATAGTAAACTTTTTTATTAATAATAAATCATATTCTAACCAATTACATAAAAAATGATCATCTTTTCTGATAGGACCCCAGGTGATTTTCTAGGTTGTGAGATTTCAAAAATAAGTTATGTTATTAAATTAGACTCCATTCAAGTTTGTAGCCATTGTTAAGAGCACACCCCTTTGTTCATTTAACAAAGACTGCATGCCCCTTGTGAGCACAGGCTTTCCCAGACACTGGAGAAACAACAGCAAACAAGCCAGACATCTTCCTTGCACTTTTACAGCTTACAGAAATAGCAGTGTGGGGCTCAAGAATCAATAAAGCATGTTTTCTAAAGCTAAACATCAAAAAAGCTAATGTCTGGGAAGAATAAAAAGAACATAACAGTATTTCTACAAATTTCTTTTGAAACACTTCTTTGGGCTCTATGCCCTAAATGTTAACTTCAATGGTGTCACTTCTAAGATTTATTCCTAAATGCAAGAATAAAATGTGGTTCTTAAGTGCAAAACTTTTAGTTCAGGACTTCCCTAGTGGCGCAGTGGTTAATCCGCCTGCCAACGCAGGGGACACGGGTTCGAGCCCTGGTCCGGGAAGATCCCACATGCAGCGGAGCAACTAAACCCGTGCGCCACAACTACTGAGCCGGCGCTCTACAGTCCGCGAGCCACAACTACTGAGCCCACGTGCCACAACTACTGAAGCCTGTGCACCTAGAGCCCATGCTCTGCAACAAGTGAAACCACTGCAACGAGAAGCCCGTGCATCACAACAAGAATAGCCCCCACTCACCGTAACTGGAGAAAGCCCGCACACAGCAACAAAGACCCAATGCAGCCAAAAATAAATAAATAATAAAATAAATTTTAAAAAAAATTTAGTTCAAACAAACTATTAGAGCTGATGGTAAGCAGGACATCAGTTAAGGAATTTTCTAATTGGATCTTCTCTGGTGATACTCTTTATGTGACATTACTGACTAAAACATTAAAAAGCAAATACACAGCCTTTGGAAAAGGAAACTTTAAACTAAAGACCACTCCCCTGTGTGTGTGTGTGTGTGTGTGTGTGTGTGTGTGTGTATAAAGAGAGAGGGAGAGATATATTGAGAGAGAGAATCACTGTTTTATTCCTATTAGTCTTTGGTTTAAAAAGTACAACGTGGCTTCTGAGAATAATTCATCAATATAATTTAAATTGTATTTATTTTTAAAGTAGAAAAGAAAAGCTTCTGCAAAAGTTACTGATAGGATTTTTTTTGAAGCTAACCAAAAAAGGAATTTGTATTTTGGCTAGAGAAGAGAAAGGAATGAAAAATAGAAAAACTGGCTATTACACAATAGGAAATCTTATCTGCATTCAAGATGCTCCTTAGAAATAGTAAATAAACTCTGATTCAGACTTGTTTTCACCCGTTTTTCTCTCTGCCTTCGGTTGCAAAACCAAACCCTCACTACTTCTTTCTCCAGGTTCAGTTCTTCAGCCATCCGCAAGATCTCTTGAGAGGAAGGTTTATTCTGTTCTCCAAAATGTCTCTCCAGAGCGTCTTTAGCAGCAATACTGGGAGGTGGGGAGTTGACAGGAGAGAAAGGGAGATAGGATATTTTTAGGGATGTTTTTGGCAGATCAAAATTGTTAGGTTGAATTTCCTAAATATTAACATAAAAAGGAAATTTAAAGACTCCGAAAACACCTTCAAAGCTCTTCAACAAAGATAAATGTGAACATTTGGATGCTTGCTAGTCTTACGTAGGCTACCTATACCGGAGTCACAGGAAGAAATAAGTAGGGGAACCCAGACATTGTGTTTATCCCACTTTGTGCCACAAGAGGGCACTGACTTACTGAGAAGGAAATAATTCTGTAGGCATTTCTAAATGTCCCCAGAAATCATTTATTTACAATAAATGAAATGTTTTGTGTACAACTAACCCACTAAAACAAAAACTGTATTTTAGCAATTCCTCTGTGAGCCTCATGGAAATAACAAAAAGATCAATGAACAATCTTTCTGGCTTGAATGCAAGGAGTTACCTTGAACTTTAAGCAGCTAAAATACTGATGACTAGTTTTGTTATTTGTAATAACATAGATACCATACTGCCAGAGCAAGAATTATGTCTAAAAGGCCAATAGAGGGCTTCCCTGGTGGTGCAGTGGTTGAGAGTCTGCCTGCCAATGCAGGGGACACGGGTTCGTGCCCCGGTCCGGGAAGATCCCACATGCCGTGGAGCGGCTGGGCCCGTGAGCCATGGCCGCTGAGCCTGCGCGTCCAGAGCCTGTGCTCTACAACGGGAGAGGCCACAACAGTGAGAGGCCCGCGTACCGCAAAAAATAAAATAAAAAGGACAATAGAAACGGTCACTCTATTTAGAAGTGATTGTCCAGTTTCTGTTTTATCCAAAACTTGCAGAGTAAAACTGTTCTTGAATCAAACAATACATACTTTTCCATCAGATTTTAAATTTCCAGCTATATCTCACCAGTAATTTATTAAATGTTATGCTTTTTCACCTATCTTATTTTCTCAATTGACTCTATTCATTTTTATGTTATATTGAATCTATATTATGCTTAAATGCTCATTCCATTTGTAAAATATCTTTTTCTTCTCCAGTAACTCTTAATATCTCAAAAGTATACCTGATAGTTGTTCTCCGTTTCCTTTTTCTTTCATTTGCACCCACTTTCTCATTGTATAAAGCTGTGATGGGGAAAAGATGAATAATTACAAAAACAAAGTAAGTCTTTTTATTTTAACTATCAGATTTGGATTCAAAATTTTCTTTATAAAACAATGCAAAATAAAATTACCACACATTTTTGTTTTAAAGTTTTGCAGTCTACATCATTTTAGATTACAAGCCCTAGATTAAAATGTTAACACAGAAATAAATATTAACTTAGCAAAAACAATTGTCTTTTAAATCATATCCCTACTTTTGGTTGGAACACTTGCTCTGAATGCTCTCAAACCTTGCTCTTTATCCAGCCTTGACATTAATATAAGTAGATAATTTTATCACAATAAATTGCTCATCTAGCAATTGCTTGTGTGTGCAAATGCTCTGGCTACACTTATATTAGGTTATGAAAATGATTCATGTATAATTACTACCGTATATAGCCCAGAGGCAAAACAATCTGGATGTGTTAAAAAGAATCATTTTACCACTTCACACCTATGCCATATTGTCTAGAAGTTCTCCTTATACCGTTTATTCTCTCACAATTTACATTCCCAGTAAGCTTATTTCTACACTCGCTCTGGCCTTGCTTTTTTTAGTGTGATGAAACAAGATATTTATTTTTCACGTCAAAGAGAAAAAGTAAACCCAAACCAAACTTCAAGCCTCTCACTTTAGCATTAATCCAACCAAGGGAAGGCATTGTGTTCAGGTTAGAACATCACTGAGTCTCCAGAAACAACTTTAGTACCTCCTACTTGCTCGGCTTCCTCCAGCCATTTGGATAATATTGCTTTTAGTTTGCATGCATTTTTGAAGCTGAGTTGCAGGTTTTCAAATCGGCAGATAGTCGTTTGACTGAATTCAGAGCCATGCACAGCTGCCAGGGCTTCCCCAACATTTGTTTGGGTGTATCCTGTGAAAAAACAACAAAGGCCATTAACTTGTTTTTCAAGAAGCATTCATTTTGGTCCATTATTGTACAATTTTGTGTATCTTTGTCAATTACCACTTTTAACCATATATTTGTTGGCAACTTAGAATAACAGTAAGGTTCAGTGTAGAACTGTTCAGTATTTCAAAAAAAAATTCCTTCTAGTTAATAAATTACTTTTTTAGAAGTCAAAAGAATTCAGGTAGGAACATCTGCCACTCATAATATTTAGCCAGATTGGTTAGATGTGTCATAAACACTTTAGAAGACATTTAAAAATTCTCTCTTAATCATTTTTATTAAACATCTGATGATATATACTCAAAATCTCTAGTATATTAAATATAATGCATAAAATACATGGTGGTATATCATAAATATTTTTATCTCAACTTTAAGAGTGAAAGATTCAACATGTTGAAGATAAAACTAAGAATTGTGTTTACTTTCCCTAAAACTAAGAATTGTGTTTACTTTCCCTAAAAACATGTTTATTATGAGACTTTGATCACACAATATTTTATGTATACCTCCAAGCATATTTATGATATCATTCAGTAATGCTTCTATCTCCAGGCAAAAAGTTCTCATAGATTGTCTCAAACATTTTTAGAATACAAGTTGATATAAGCCATCAATATAGAATTTGAAACATTCACAGCAATATAAATAGCAAATTGAAAATGAATGTTATAAAGATGCCTACTGCGTGTTTATGACAAATAGTTACTACATATTAATTCAGGGCCTAAGGCTATATACCTGTATGCACAAAATGATTACATATGATGCCCATCAATAAATATCATTAAAAATTACCAGTGGCTCATTTCACAAATGCAAAAGTTTGCACCATCATTTCAATCCATTAAAAAATACATTTCATGCATTAAAATCAAGGTTAATTATTATGGTTATTTACATTAAAAACACTTTTCAATAGAAAGTGAGCAAAGGCTGAGAACAGACAGTTCACAGAAAAGGAATTACACATGACTGTCAAACACATGAAAGAACATCTTTCACTCTTCACTCATAATAAGAGAAATTTAAAATGGAACTACCATGAGGCACCACTTTGACCTATCTGATTTGCAAAGATCCAAAAGATTTAAGCATCTTTTTCCTTCAACAACTATTTTTTTATTCTATGTGCCAGTCACTGTTCTAAGTGCTGAGGATATGCCCCTAAGGAGAAAACAAAAAAGAAATAAATAAACAAAGTACAAAAAACTCCTGCTTTCATGGAGCTCATATTCTGAAAGGTGGCAAAAGAGACACCTATGGTGGTAGTAAAATTTGGTACAACTTCTACAGAGACCAATTTGACATCTATCGAGATTCCAAACTTTGGAATACTCTTTGATCAGGCAATTTTGCTTTTAACACTTTCCCTTCACATGTATTTATATAGGTGCAAAATGACATTTATGAAGTTAATTATTGTGGTATTGTTTTCAGTAGCATAAGATTAAAGGCCATACAAATTCCATCAGCAGGAGACTGGTAGTATATTCATAAAATGGAAATTGGCAGATGCATTACAGAAAGCTCTCTAAAAAACTAATATTGAAAGCTCTCCAAAACAAATAGTTAAATGAAAAAAAATCTGTATGAAGAAATATATGTATCTGCTTGTATGTATATGCATAAAATACCTCTGGAAGGCCACACAACACTGATAAACAGGAAAAACAAGCACAAGGGATATATTTCACTTATACCTTTTTAGCCTTTGAATCATACAAAGGTATCTCTTCAAATAAAATATAGGTAAAAAAGGCACTTCAAAACTTATCTCTGAAAAAGAGTACCATTAATTTAGAAATCTATGTATTTTGGCTACTAAGAATTTACAGGGAAATGAAGGTTTTTGTAGGTGTGTCATCATTCGAGTAACTTACATCCACAGTAGATATGTAGAATGAGAACTGTCTTGGACTTTTGAGCAGAGTGTAAGAGACTGAACAGTAACCGAGTAAGAATTTGCAGAGCAGGTTGTGTGCCCCACTGCTCATAACAAGCACATACCTAGCTTAATTCTTCTCACTTTAAATTCATTGGCAAACTTTTCAAGTTCTCGGATTTCCGGAGAATCCATGTCTATTGGCTCTTCAGCCAACTTGCTTTTCCGCCTGAGCTCCTGCTTGAAATCAGCAGCTGTGAGGTCCTCTGCCAGGAGAGGCTGGTGCATGGGAGGAAAGCCATGACTCAAGGTGTGGTCGGGAAACTTATAAAGACAAGGGGCTAAGCTCCCTGTAACAGCAAGAAAAGGAAAGGACCGTTTGTAATTATCCCCCATTTCTATACATGCAAGAGTTTGGCCCATAAGATTATTGTGACAGCCAGTCTCAATTCTGAAAGGTTACCTGACATTCAGTCTTCTGAAATAGAAGAGTAACTTAGTATAAATGCGATGATTTATTTTCCACCTTCCTGGGAGCAGCAAAAACAAAGATACTGCAAAGCCAAAGGGAAGAAGCAGGGACTTGCAAATAATTAAAATAGAAATAAGCAAATTTCACAGAAGTGTGAGTTTTCCATCATTTTTTTCTCTTAAAAGACATCTATTCCTGGGAATCTGAGGTTCAACTTTAACCAGAATGTACATATTCATCTCTGTTTTCTTAATTCATTGAACAAATAATCTATGATGTTTGTTATAATCAGGCACGTGGTTAAAGGCTATGCTGGGAAGTTTTCGTAGGATTGAAAAATTGATTTTACATTATTAAGAAACCCCACTGTTTTTTCAGTAAATGCTTAATTTAGTACAGGCAGGTAAAAATAAAATTATGAGAACACAAAATGCATTAATATGTTTAAATAGATTCGACGTTAACAAGCGTCAGACATTAACAAAAAGTAATTTTTAAAGTTCTATTAAAAAGTCAGCAACAAGAGTTCTTGAAAAGTATAAAATATAATGGAATCACTTCTCGACAATTATTTAGGAAGCAAAAATAAGTGGCAAGGAAGGGTGCAGTTCTAGATATGATAGGTAATCACCCATAAATGATGAAGCATTGAATCCATTTAGTGAGTTAAATAAATCCCAAAAAACTAAAAGATTTAATTTTTAAATTGCTTCTAGATTTCATTCTTCATTTGGAAAGAAGAGTCTGCCTCAGTTGTGGAGCGTGGGTGAGAGGATGGTATAAGCCAAACTCCCACACATTTTATTTTTGTTTTCTTCATCAGTACTTTACATTTTTATTCACAGAGATTTAACTTTAATTTATATTAAATGACACCTGTATAACCAAGACATTTTGATGTAAATAAAATATGCAATAATTAATAATCTTTCTTATGAGTACAAATAAGTATTTAAACTAAAAATAAATGACTACAGAATACCTGCAGTAATCATTCTTAGAAACTTACTGAAAAAATACATCAAGTTTATGCTACCTATAATTTCTCTATAAATACATTCACAAGTCAGACATGAGTAATAGTGTATTTTGCCAGGATATATAAAGCTTACATTAATATATCAACACATAATGAGCAAAGAATAGTGTAAGTCAGCAAATTGTTGGCTTATATTATTTACATGAGAATATGTAATTATATAGTGTACTCCAGTAGACTATATTACTTTTCTGAAGCAAAATACACACACAATTGAGAAATTAAACAAAATAGCATAAAATAAATTTAGCCATTTCACAGATGTAAAAAATATACAAAAGAAACTATTCCTGTCTAGAGCAATTAATGTTACTTCTAAAAATCAAAATTATCCAGTTTTATTCTTTTTTTAATATCAATTTTTAATTTATTACATAACTCAATTTGTTAATGTTTATTACCTTTAGGGTTCATTTTTAGCTTTCTATTAGTTTTAGATTTCTGCTAGTTGAACTAAAAGAAAGGACTAATATATAAAAAAGAAAACTGATCACTTTTATTTTTACATTTACTTAATATTTATCTCAAGACTTTTCTTTTGTTTTGCTTTCAGAGTTGAATCTTACACATATGAAAAAATCTTCACTTCTTTCGTCATTCAGAAAGAGCAATGCTACTTAATACACTTAATGATGAAATACTCTGAGAAACAGTAAAAACAGAGACAAATCAGGCTGCTGTTTTATTTTGCATATTTAATATATTTTAAGGCACTTTGGATAACTCATGTAATCTGTGTCAAATTATTTTTATTTCACATAAGTAATTTGTTGCATATCGTTTACATGAGATGCAGAAAGGTCTGAATTTGTTAGCAATCTTGATCACTCTTTTCAATTTTTCTTGCTGATAATAGTTGCACTGCTACAAATCTCCATGCTGTGTTCATTTTACATTTGTCATCTTCTTATCCTTATATAA
This sequence comes from Delphinus delphis, assembly GCF_949987515.2. NCBI lineage: Eukaryota > Metazoa > Chordata > Mammalia > Artiodactyla > Delphinidae > Delphinus > Delphinus delphis. The sequence continues at coordinate 39,848,267 of NC_082686.1, forward strand.
ACAAATGAAGTAGAAAAGATATGTATTTTTTACCCACAATTTAAAATTTGAATGAAAACAAGTTAAATAACTCTCTCTTGGGTGCTATGATGAATTCACTACACAGTTGAAACTAGAAGTGAATTCCAATGAACATTGCAGTAAACCACATCAAAATAATCAGTCCATTTTTCAGGTAGTCTGTACTCAGGGAAATCAAATGACTTTAAGGATTTCTGCATCTTAAACATATTTGGTTACATTAAACAAACGCTTTCACACAAAAGTATTATATTTATTTAATAAAATATTGGAAGTGTGCCATCTCTATTTCTGGAAAATTTTAAAGCTAGTTTATACATTATAAATACTCTGGAGAAATGCACATTTAACAAATAAATTTGAACATGAGTCCATAAGAAGTACACAGAAAATACCATGTTCAAAAGTCTGGCATCCAGAGGAAAAAGGAAAGCACAATGTGTGACATGTTTTTATTTTCCGTTAATTGAAAGTATCCACAATTATCTACAAGGACACGGTTTTCCTGGAGCTAACCTTAAACAGAAATTCATGACAGTCACAAGCACAGCCAAACAACCTGTGGTTTCTATCATATGATTCTATATTTGGCAGAAAATGGGGAGTGATTGGTATGGTATACATGACAAGATATTTAAAATTTTTTTCTAAAGCCTGGATTATTGAAAAGTCAGATTGGGGAGGAGGAGAATAAGATACATTGAGTCGTGTGCCGCAGAAGTTTCATGAACAATTTCCAAAGCATTGCTAAAGCAAAATTGTCTATAAGCCTAGAACAAGTGCACACCTAAATATCTTGGAAGTGTTTGTACATTCTTTACAGCCCAAGATGTATTTTCACACTGCAGATTAATCTACCACAGCCTTTCTGAACTGCTCTGCATGTACATCTGGGTGGCGGAGGAGGGAGAGGAACAGAGGTGAGTCTTTTAAAGCAGGTGATGGGGAGGCGATGGTCTTGCCTTGCGGGGACCTGACTCAAGGTTCTGTGATACAGGGCAGGGGGCTCTTCTGCATCACGTGGCTCAGCCAGATGCTAACTGACAACATCTCTGAGGTTATGAAGCTTTAAAAGAACAAACAGGGGAAGCAGAGGGACACAGTAAAATGCACCCACCTTGCTGTAGACTGGAACAGCAAAGTACATTTGAATATCTCCATTTCTGTTTGTTTTTTTTTTTTTTGTCCTCATGCATGACAACATGAAACAAATCATAAATTTGAATTGTGATTTTTTTTTCTCTTTTGTGCATTTGTACATCCTATTCATGTACAACAGGGTCCTTTTCCTGGTTTTATAAATTAGGTTGATTTGGAGCATAGCCATGCTTGTTTGTTTAAATATTGCCTGTGGCTGCTTTACAATCACCGAGTTGTGTAGTTGAGACAGAGGATACAAAATTTAGGGAAAATACATAGAGTCAGTGCTACTGAAAGTCCTTTCATGATCCAGAGGCAAAAGATGGTCAGAATTACTCCTTCCCTTATTGTCAACACAACCAGAATAAGTTAGGGAAAAGTAAGACTAAATAAAAGAAAAAAATGAAACAGAAAAAAAAAAAAGACAACTTAAGAATGAAGAGATGGGCTCCAACGTAGACTATTTCTCTATGTCACTGTCAAACAGATTTCTGTTACCCTTTGCCTTAGCCCAGGTGTAAAGGGCACTTGCAGCCATACTAGTCTTTTCTCTTATTATCCACTTCTCATAAGAAAAGAACATCCATCTTCTTGATTAATTCTCCAATATCAGCTATTTTGCTTTCCTGATAAAATTCATTTTTAAGCAAGGACTCTTACAGCACATCTTGGGTGGCCATTATGTCATAACTTTGCTGGATTTAGCAATCATTAACATGTAGCTGATTTGCCCAGTTTCCACAGGACGGTGGACAAAGTACACAGCTCATTAAGCTTATTTTCTAACTTGGACCCAGCTTTAGAAACTGGAGAAGAGACACAATGTCAGATACCCAGGAATCAGAGTTTTGAAGGGTTTTTGTTGTTATTTTGCTTTATTTTGTGTTTTTCCAGAAGAGATTTTTGAATACCATTTATAATTCCCTGTTTCCTATTATCTATACTGTAGGCTGTTGAACTATCTAAGTTCTCAGGAGAAAAGAGACAGAAGAAGAAATGTAACTGGGAATGTATCTGAAGAGAAGATCAAGGAGAAAGCCAGGTTGAGTTGGTACGAAGTTGCCACAACTCAACTCTGATAGACCTGTGGTACCCACTGCAACTTGGATATGAAGAGACTGACACTTGGAGATGCTGACTTGAACAAGGTTTGTAATTAGTTCCTGGTGTGGCTAATTCATTTCATCCAATCAGTCATTCTCTTTGGTATGCCCACACCTGGTCTATGAAGCACAGTGAATTCATCTGATGATTAGAATCCTCCCTACCAACCTTAACAAAATATTAGCTATAGCTCTTGTCTTCCGATGGGTTATTAATTTAATGAAATGCTCAAACTAAATGTAAGCATCAGAGTATAGTGACAAAATAACCGTATTCAAATAAAGCAATTTCACACCCTTTGAAATATGGTTCTTTCTGCAGCTTCGCTTTTATATGGAGTATGTGACAATGCATCTGTCCTTTTTGTTGATGATTAAACGCTTCTGTGGATTGTGTGGAAGCAGCTGATTTGATGAACGCCTTGAGACTTCTCAGAAAATTCAAATGACATTGCCAGGTTTCTCTTGTGTTTTTTATACCTTTTCTGAATTCCTGAATACTTCTGAATTCTTGTGTTTTACAACTCAATTTGTGTAGCTTCTCTGGGGATGATGGCAGAAAGGTTCAGATTCTCTGAGATCTAATCGGCCATGATGCAAAGGCTAATTACCAAATATATGTCAAAATAGTGACATTGTAACAAATTATAAAGCACACCATATTTTAATGATATCCCTCTCAAAAAATATTCAAATATAATCTCTATGCTTGCTATGGTGAATATTTCTTTCAGTGACAAAATATATTTAACTTTGTTTTAAGACTACAACAATACCTCCAAATCTTAGGGCAAGTTTTCTCGTGATTATCACCAACCCAGGCTTTGGATCATTTTAAAGGGCTTTTCCAGGGGCCTCTCCTTTTTAACTTTTAATGAGGAAGAGAGTTTGCTGAGCCTGCCAGGGAAACTTGTACCAGCACAATCTGAGCTGCCTGTGAACTCTCAGTGTGAACCTGGGCCTGTTGTCTCCAATCCTGGAAATTGGAAGGGTGTTAGATTTCTCAGGCCTGCTGTGAACTCCACAGACACTGGCCTAGATCTGGTGAGAGGGAGGTGGTAGCAAAGTCCGTCTAAAAGTATTTGGTTTGTGGCTGGTTTTATCTTTGTGCCAACCTCAATCCATTCCTGCCACTTGCTGGGTATAGAGGGAGCCTATAGTTGTACCGGCGTTCCTGGAACTTACTGTGAAGGAAGAGCAAGGCCTTTTTCCTCCAAGAAAGGGCAGCACGTGGCCATGAGCTTGTTATTTCCAGTCTCCATAATCAAAATGTGGTGGAGGCCACAGAAAGAATTCTGCGTGCACCTCTAGTGGCTAAATGCATATTATTCTATTTTATAATGAAAATAGTTCATCATCAAGGGCTGTTCTCATTAACCATGAATACTGATTAACTACTACGTATATGAATCATAAATGATCTGTTTTCAAAGAGGAAGAAAAAATATGGCTTTCTTTATTTCTTACTTATTAAAGAGAGACATTAGGATTTACAGGTAACCATTAAGAACATCAATTTTCATTTTATATAAAGGTGAGGATACTAGTTTATTCAGAATGCTGCCTAATAGAAGGTAAAAGAAGCTAATTTGTTCTGAAATATTTTATTTTAAAGTTTTAATGTTTTATTGAGTCTTAAACTGAGAAATTCTGAGAAATGAAAGGTTGGTGAACTAAATTCTTTGTTCAATTTTATTTCAAATGTATAAGCATAAATCCATATTTGATGTTTTATTACCTACTCTGGATAACAAAACACAAGAAAAGATTTCCCTAATATGTGATTTCTCTATCCAGAGTTTCTCAATATCACACAAGCGTGCACACACACACAAACACACACACTCACATTCTCCCATAGATCCTTGGTAGTTTATTGTTACCCACAGTATTTCTCTCCCTGCTGCAGAAATAAATATAAAAGATTAAGGGATACCCCCAAAAAACTTCTGTGCCCAGCAAAATTGTTTCTATGGCCATATCCTAAAATTAAGTCATGAATTTTGTAATGAGTGGATCTCTTAGGTCATATTTTCTTTTCCTTAAGAAATGTGCTATCAATATCTTCATGCAAGTGTCAATAAACAAGTAGTTTATCTTGATCTAGTGATGTTTTACTCATTCAAAGGGAAAAAAGATACGTAACTTCAACTATTTCAATCTCATCTAAGACTCAGAAGCATCTCAGACAGGGCTGCCAAAGACTCAACTATTGCTAAAGCAGCTGCAAATCACTCTTAGCCTTCAATGTCTTATTTATCTTTATGGACCAAATGGCCAGAAGAAATATTGTGGTGAGGAGAATGCTCTAGAAGTTGGTCTATCTGCTTTGGTAGCCACGTAAGATTACTGAGCACTTGAAATATGAAATACTAGTGCAACTGAGGAACTGAATTTTAAATTTGACCTTATTTTAGTTAATTTACATCTAAATTTAAATAGACACATAAGGCTAGCAGCTACCTTATTATTACTGTAGGCAAGCCCACTAATGGCATAAACAAGTGACAATGAGCAGTTTGGCAGTAGAGAATTAAAATAAAAATCACACAAAGCAAACACAACAGTTAAGAAGCATAGCAGCTCAGAGCTGGGTAGAATAGGGGCAATCAGGTATAACTATTATGGTCTCTGAAGACATCACAGATCAGAGAACATTTCAATAAGCGGTGGTTTTACCAGCATTTCCAAGGTTAAGAGATCTGAAATTCATGATATACTCTGGTCAAGATTCCCTCAGACTCAGGAAATCCATCCAAGTGTCCCCAAACTCAATCTTATATGTAAGGACAATTTTTCTTACCTGCCATCACTCCATAGGTCGATGACTGGTTTCCATAATGACAGGAAGGAACAGAATAATGAAGTCCTGTTGCTGTGTTTCCCAATGTTGTCACCAAGAAATATGTGCACAAACATTTAGGAGTTTGGATCAAAGAAAAAATAGACGGGACTGGTAAGAAAATGTACGAGGATTCAAGACACATTCATTTCATTTCAAAAGTACACGTTTAAGCTATTCTTAAAGTTATATGCCAATAATTTATTCTCATTTGGGGGCGGTTCTCTGATGAGTAGGTTAAAACTAGAGGTTGAAATTTGTCTCAAATAATGAGATCATGAATCATCAAAGTGGACTAGAGCCTTCATTAATTATATCCTGTGCTCTGTGTTGGGGTGATTGACCAGTTTGAAACTTGGCTAATCGGAAGTAGCCGAATTCTCGCAGGTTCCACTCAATATAGACATTGCAAAGAACTGACGAGAGGATACTTTCTTAAAATTCTTGTATAACATAGTATAATACTGGTCTTTTTCTGGAACAATGAATACAGAAATCAACTCCTGATCAGTCTTTACTTCTGCTTATTCACCTAACAAATTTTTTCTATCAAAGAGGAAATGGCAGAGCCACTAGCCTTTTACTGGATATAATAATAAAAAACCCCACTAAGTTCAGAGGCTTATGAAAAGCCTGTGACAATGTACGATGTATTTAGGCTGGTGTTGAAACCTTGAGGTTGTAGGTTTTCTTCATGCACACAATTAATTCAATGAGTCTAATGATGAAGCTGGTCAAAAAATAAGTTTGTTGATTGTTGAGTAACTTGAGGTTTATAAAGGTTGAACCTAGCATATAAACTTAACCTCATTTATAAATAGTTATAGGTTTCATTGAATTAATGTATATGTTGAAAGTATAAATTTGAATTACTAAACTTTTATCAAGCTTTAAAGATGAATAACAATGGACAACTGACAATAAAATCACTAGCCAACGTTTTCTTATGTATTTTATTTTCGCTTTTTTTTCATGATATCCTGAATGTAGTGGTGGATTTTCATAAATAAAGTTTTATCTTCTTGAATAATATGAGATATTATAAAGAATAGATTTAGAATCCTTTGAAAATATATGTTCTACCGATTAAAGACAAAATTTCTTCAGAACGTAAAACATATTTTCTCTAACTATAACTCAATTTTTAATATTTTAAAATATCTGCATAAATTTTCATTTTACAACTGACACAGAGAGAGAACTGAAATCATTTTACTTTATAATGATTACTATGCATTCCAAAATTAAACAAATAAACATGAAACGCATTCAATATCTAAGTGCTCTTCTCATTATAATCACTATTTTTAATTCCTTACTTAGAAAATTAGATGTATATGATTACAATTTGATGGAAAAATTATAAAAATCAATGTTATTGTTATTTAAAACACGTTAGGTCACTTTTATTGATTATGAATGTTTTTACTTCCAAGGTTTAAATACCTTTTGTCTTTCTGATGTGGGGAAGTAGTGTAAAAGGGTAGGCTAACTTACTAAATACACTATTTATTTATTTTTAAATTATTTATTTATACATAATTATTTATAATTATGTATAAATTAGTTATAAATATTTATAACTTAGTTATAAATTATTTATTTATACATTATTTACTTATTTTTAAATAAATAAATAGGGTTTTGACCTAAACTTGCTTAATTTTAACCTCAATTCCAAATTTTACTTTTATTCTAGCCAAATACTATCCACACACAGTAGATTAAGCAAACAATGCATTTTCCTTCTCATCACCAACCTATATAAATGCCTATTATGTAAAATATACAATTAGCTATGTGATGGTTGTTTAAATTTATTTATACCACACCTCTTTGATAAAAATACTTTATTACATTTTCCAAAAAATATGTTTGAGGATATTTTCATTAGTACATTTTAAATTAAATTCTGAGAATGTTTAGTATATAAAAAATCACTACATTAATAATTTTCTCAGAGTCTAAATATATGATCTCTAGATACTTTAAAATTCAGCTGAAGATTAATGCTAAACTTACGTATAAGTTTGAAAGCTGCTTAATTATAACAAAAGATAAGGCTAAAATACTTTAAATCAGCATATAAATGTATTAACTCAAATTTTGATTTTTAAATGTATAAAATTTAGTTCATATTTAGATTGCTTTTAAAACAAGTGGAAAGTGCTGTTAAACAGAAGACATTTACTCAACTCAAGACTGTTTATAAATCAACTTCAAAACACTTTGTTACTGCATAAAAAATGGACACATTAAAAAAATATACTTATTTGCTTGGTTGTGTTTGAGACAATATATTTGAATTCTCAAGTTTAATTTTCATTTAAGAAAGTTATATAAGAAAATATAAAAACTTTGAAGTCTCTTCAGAACTCAATTTTGAGAAAATTCAACTCAGTCCATGGGCTCTAAATATTATATTGCCTCTAGATTTGATTTCTGAGTTTTTAATTATGCTAAAAATTAAAGTATTTAAAGTAATACTTTAAATTAAAGTATTTAAGTAATTAAAGTATTTAAGTAATTAAAGTAATTAAGTATTTAAACACTTAATTATTTTATTCTTTGAAACCCATTGTTGTTGGTATTTGGAATCATTCAGTTGTGTTTACTGTGAGGTGTATGACTGTTTTTAGACATGGTAGTAAATGTAATCTAAAAACCAAATAAATCTCAGACTCACTGTTTACTTATATAGAAAACAGATCTCTTTTTATAATAAAACCAACAATAATAGAAATTACTACACTTACTAATATTTCTTGAAAATTTTCTTAGGCATTTTGACCTCTTCAATATCCTGAATATTTAACTTAACACCAATGAAAATAAAAGAAGCAATGAGATTCTAAACTAACAAGATTCAAAGCGTCCACCCTGACATGTTAGGCCCAGCCACATGTAGACGGTTATTGGAGTCAGTACCTGTGGACATCACGTTGGTGGCGTGGTTGGAGACTGGTAGGCACTCGGCAGCGCTGTGATGCATTATCAGAGGCAGAGTTGCAGAAGACTCAGAATTCAGAGGTATAAAGGTATCAGCCGAAGTAAAAGGTTGGCAACTCATTCCCACAAAAGAGTAGAAAAATGAGGAGAAGTCTGCTCCTCAAGTCAGAGTTTTATTATATCACCATCTCAAAGGGCCGTTTCAAATCTCACTACCTGCATATATACATCAGGGAGGCTCTGAGCACCAGGAGGACGCGTGCTGGTATTTATACTGCAGGGAAATCCCTTTATACATGTTAATCGTCTTTTCCCAGGGGTATTGCTTCATCAATCTGGACAGTCTTCCTTCTTACCCAAACATAATCCATGCCCAAGTGGGGAAGCTGGTTCTTGGGTACAGACTGAAGGCCAAGGAGAAATATGAAACTTTATTTAACAACTTCAGTAATTCAGACCTTTTAGAAAGGAATCAAGAGCTTAAAAAAAAAAAAGTGCCCTCAAAGAAATAACACTACAATGAATTGAAAAACACTAGGTGTGTTTTTGCTACTAACAAAATGATAAATTTATACATATGAGATATTTTTCTTTTTTTCATAACCTCATTAAATCTGAAAAATAACAAAACAAGAGAAGTACACGCTACATAATTTTAAGAAGCAGAATTTTAAAGTTTAAATTGAAAGAAGCATAAAAGACTAAATGTGAGAATGAATATATTGCCAACTAGTGATTCACACTCAATATAATTCTGAAAAACAATTGAATTTTTACTATATCACAAATAGAAAATGTTAAAATATTAAATAAAATTCTAGTAATTTGTAGAGAAGATGAACATTAGTGATAGTATCTTTCCCTTGGTTTCAATTTATTCAACAAGAACATACACTTAGTGAGCTCTTACTAGATGTCAACACTATTCTAGTCACTTTCTACAGTTATGTCAGCAAATGTCACATCTTTGTGAGATCTGTACCATTCTCACTAACCTTGATTGTGCCAGAGCCTCTGATCTTTGCCATTCCACTCCAGAACCTGCACTGGGTGCAAACTTTCCACACAAAATATATTGACATTATAAGACTATGAAAAAAATAATATACTATAAACAATTGATTCAAAGATAATTATCAGTATAATGATTTCACAATGATCATGATTTCTACATATAAATGAATGAATGCAATACTGCCTTTATTATGTATACTAGGGATAATATAGGAACCAGAAGTAACCTGACAGGCAGAGATATTACTGACATAAGCAAGGACTTATGCTCCATTAGATATTTTTGAAATTTTATATTATGGAATATTTACCTTGGAATTGGTTGCTTTGTGCTAAATTTAATGTTGATATTGATGAGAATACACTTTCAAAAACTTGAAATTTGAACGCTTGTCATTAACCAGTAAATATTTTGTAGGAAAAAGATGTTATAAGGTTGCCCAAATCATGAGATATTGCCTGAAAATATTTATTGTAAAAATGACATATTTTCCATTCTGAATTCTCTTTGAAGCTCCATTTGTCTTCTCTAATGAGAGAAGAAGGTTACAGATAATCAAACGTATTTATTTTACTTTTGCAGAATTCTTGTAATTTTCAGACTTCACCTATACAAAAAAGTATTTTTTTGATGTGTTTATAAAGAGAATTTTTTTATAAAGAGATTTGCTAAGAAAATTAAAAGTTTATAGGGCATCAATAATTGTAAAAATAAACTAAATGATATTTAGAGAGAATAGTACTTGAAAATTGCCCCTAATAATTTTGCTATAGTTTGAGTCATTGGAATATGTCGGTAAAGTATATGAACCAAATGATAAAGAGGAGCACTGTAAAACTTGCCTGGAAGAGCAACAAAGAACTTCACCAGTATTTGCCATCTAAAATTCTAAAATTGCAATTTTAGACATAATTTCCTTAATAATGGTTTAAAAATTTTTAACTATTTATGCTATGAAGTGGAAACCAGACTGTTACAGTTAAAACTGTGTAAAGCCAGGAAGTAGATGTTCCCATTATAATCTTTACTTAGCACTGTAAATTATTAATTTATCAGATTTTTAAATGAGTTTTTGTACACAGTTTTGCTTTTGCATAGTATTGAACTATATAGCTCTATTACAATTTAGCCATTTATTGTTGGGTGTTTGTATTGCTTTTTGCTTTTCACTTTTATAAATAACAGTGCAATTAACTCTTTGTCCAAAATGGTTTTTTTACACGATGCATTTTTACAATTTATCTATATGATTTTTTGAATATCCCTCCTTATGATGGGTTCTTAGAAGTGGGATTATGAGTTTGTCTTATGATATTTTTAAAGTTCTTGAAAACATTCTTTAATTGCTTTTCGAAGGACTTTTTTTTTTTTTTTTTAGAGCGGTTTTAGGTTCACAGCAAAACGGAGCAGAAAGTACTAAGAGTTCCTATATGTACTCTGCTCCCACACATGCACAGTCCACCTCACATCTGCACCAGAGCGATACATTTGTTACAATTAATGAAACTGCAATGGTACATCATTATCATCCAAAGTCCACGGTTTACATTAGAGTTCACTCCTGTGTATTCAACTAGTTTGAACAAATATTTAATGACCTGTATCAACTATTGTAGCATCAAACAGGATAGTTTCACTGCTCTAAAAATCCTCCTTACTCTGCCTATTCATTCTCCCCTTCCTCCTAACCCCTGGCACCATTGATCTTTTGACTGTCTCCATAGTTTTGCCTTTTCCAGAATGACATGTGGTTGGAATCATACAGTATATAGCTTTTTCACATTGGCTTCTTTCACTTGGTAATATGCATGTAAGTTTCCCCCAGATCTTTTTAGGGTTTGGTAGCTCCTTTCTTTTTAGCTCTGAATAATATTGCATTGTTTGGATATACCACAGTTCATCCATTCACCTACTGAAGGACATTTTGTTACTTCTAAGTTTTGGCAATTTTGAATAAGGCTGGGGTATACACCTGTGTGCAAGATTTTGTGTGGACATAAATTTTCAGCTTCTTAGGATAAATACCAAAGAGCAAGATTGCTGGATTGTATAGTAAGAATATGTTTAGTTTTGTAAGAAACTGACAAACTGTCTTCCAAAGTGGCTGTACCATTTTGTATTCTCACCAGCAGTGAGTGAGAGTTCATGTTGCTCTACAACCTCCTCAGCATTTAGTGTTGTCAGTATTTTGGATTGTGATCATTCTAGTAGGTATGCAGTAGTATTTTATTGTTTTCTTAATTTACTATTCCCTGATGGCATATGATGTTGAGCATCTTTTCATATTTATTTGCCATCTGTATATCTTCTTCAGTAAAGTGTTCAGATCGTTTGTCCATTTTTAAATTGGGTTGCTGTTTGTTCTTATTGTTGAATTTTAAGGGTTCTTTGTATATTTTGGATAACAATCCATTATCAGATATGTCTTTTGCAAATATTTCTTCCCAGTTTGTGGCTTGTCTTCCAAGTTTCTTTTTCAAACAATTTGTTCTATTATGATTTGGTTTCAAATACCAGGAACAAGTTGAGCAAAAAATAATTGTTTATTATTAGGTGATACAGAGGATTCTTGGAACTCACAGAGGTCAGGCCATAGGGAGGGACTGAATAGGAAATGAAAGCCATCTGCCACATCTCTCTGACTCTCCTATCTCCTTTACTCTGTGTCTCTCACTTTTTAACTCTCTACAACACAACCTACGTTGAGTCCATCTATGGCCACTTCACAGATCTCCAGATCACACCTTAAGCTCTTAACCAAAGAGACTATTTTGCCATTTCTCAGTCTACATTTATGAGAGAAACATTCTGATTGGCCATGGCTTTTGTTGTGTTCCAGAAGCACAACGTGGTTCCCTGTGTCCACATTTGTGAATGGATTGGGTTGCATTGGAAGCGTTCAGGCATTTGTAGACAATGAAGGATGGATTGCTACCTGGGAAGACACCCTTAAAATGTGACTGATGCTGTTCTGCAATTTCATAATAGCCTCAGTAGAGTAAAACTTAAACATTTTTGTTGCTTTCTCAATGGTATTAATAAACTAAATTTTAAACACTTAACTCTATTAGTCACTTAAGACAATAGCATTTTATTAATTTAATTTGCATTTTTATTGTTAATATGTTATATTTTCATATTTATATTAGCTATATGTATTTGTTTCGTTAATAAAAGATGTTATGTTTTACCTTTTTACTTAATATTTATTTTTATTATCAATTTGTACGTGTTTTTTAAATATATTAAAACATTAATTTAATTATCATTGTTTACATCATTTCATGATTAAATTTTTTAAAATTTCTTGTTTGTCTTTTAAATTTATATTGGATATTGACATATATAATGTTTTGTCCATGAACTAAATATGTTGATCTTTTCCTTTGTGCATTTCTTAGTGATTTTAAGTTTTAAAATTCTCTTTTGTCTAGAAGTTTTGTTTTCGTTTTTGTTGTTTTTTATTTTGGAGCCCTAAAAAATTCCTCTTAACATTTTAAGCTGATGTATGCATTATGTTTCTAGAGTTGATTTATTTAAAACTTTTTTCTACTGAGATATAATTGATATCAGCACTGTATAAGTTTAAGGTGTACAACATAATGATTTGACTTATATACATAATGAAGTGATTACCACAACAAGTTTACTTAACATCCATCATCCCATATAGATGCAATATTAAAAAAAAAAATGTTTTTCCTTATGATGAGAACTCTTCGGACTTACACTCTTAACAACTTCATATATAACATACAGCAGAGTGAATTATCTTTATCATGTTGTACATTTCATCCCTAGTATTTACTTTTCTTATAACTGGAAGTTTGTACCTTTTGACTACCTTCAACCAATTTCTCTTTCCCCTAACCCCCACCTGTAGTAGCCACAAATTTGATCTCTTTTTCTATGAGTTTTATTTGTTTTTGAAGTATAACTGACCTACAACACTATGTTAATTTCTGGTATAGAACATAGTGATTTGATATTTCTATACATTTCAAAATGATCACATTGATAAGTCTAGTTGTCATCTGTCACCATACAAAGATACTACATAATTATTGACTATATTCCCTATACTATATATTTCACAACTGTGACATTTATTTTGTAACTGAAACTCTGTACTTCTTAATCTCCCTCACCTATTTCTCTCCCTCCATGCACCTCCCCTCTGGCAACCACCTGTTTTTCCTCTGTATTATGACTCTGTTTCTGTTTAGTTATGTTTGTTCATTTGTTTTGTTTTTTAGATTTCACATCTCAATGAAATCATACAGTATTTGTCTCTCTCTGCCTGACTTATTTCACTTAGAATAATACACTCTTGATCCATCCATGTTGTCACAAATGGCACAATTTCATTCTTTTTTATGGCCGAGTAATATTCCACTGTATACATACACCGTATCTTATTCATTCATCTATTGATGGACACTTAAGTTGCTTCCATATCTTGCCTGTTGTAAATAATGCTGCAATAGAGTTCATTTATAATTTCTTAGATACTAATGAAAATTATAGCATAATTTGAAAACTATCAGATAAATAAGAAGAAAAATCCACTTCAAGTTAAGGTAATAATAGAAAATATAGCAGACGTCTTGGTGAGGCACATTTGTTAGTTTGGTTCATTCACTGTAGCTTCTGTTCAATTAAGTAAACAATTATTTTTTAAAAA